>NC_136518.1:47067464-47079964 GCF_053919585.1 Euprymna scolopes
TGTAAAACCCGATATGATGTCCCCCGCTACACAACACTATCATCAAATTAAAAACAGAACAAACAAAAAATACGTTACAGTCGGTAACTATTAGAACTAGGCTACAGGAGAAACGATCGTAAATGATATCTTCAATTTTTATTTGTGTAAACATTTAGTGTCGTTTTACAGCGTTTGACAGCTTTACAGTGCTCAGTGTTTATGTAGAAAGAATTTTGCATTACGTTAGGAAGCAGCAAGCGAAATCACGTAACGACAGTGCTCGACCCGAGAAGAGGGGAAGCTGATATAGTTATCTCCAGATTGCTACACTGTATCATAACTATTCAGTGCGACTATATATATATATATATATATATATATATACATATATATATATATATACATATATATATATATATAATTATTTGCACAGTCAAACCAATGTCACAGCCCACTAGAGCCAAGAAAGTCAACAAACCGGAAGTCCAAGACTCGAGTTTCGCCCTCATTTTGGTTCATCACTTAGACACATGAAACCTGAGCCTCTTGCATGCTAGGAGAGTCTGGATGAGTCTTGGACTTCCGATTAGTTGGCTTTTTTTTGGCTCTGGTGGGCTGCGACGTTGGTTTGGCTATGTAAATAATTATATATTCTCTCACACTTTCTGAACATTATATATGTGTGTGTGTGTATGTGTGTGTGTGTGTGTGTGTGTGTGTGTGTGTGTGTGTGTGTGTGTGTGTGTGTGTGTCTTTTTTGTTTAAATTTTCTTATCATTGTGTTTTTTCCTGGGGATGAGGCATTATACCGGAGGCCAAACATTCTTCCATTAGTTTAGTTACTCCAACCGAGGGATCTTTTTAAAATTCTAACCGTCCCTTTAAGTGTTATTGTTTGGATTTCTCTTGCACTTGGTTCACCGGGTATATTCGCCAGATAGTTTTTGAAATTATTTTTCATTAACCCGGTTGCTCCTATAATGATTGGTATGATTGATACCTCCTTAAGATTCCAGTTTCTTTTCATGCCGTACATAAGTCCTTGGTATTTTGTTACTCTCTCTCTCTCTCTCTCTCTCTCTCTCTCTCTCTCTCTGTCTCTCTCTCTCTGTCTCTCTCTCTCTCTCTCTCTCTGCTCTGTTAAGGCCATCATTAGGAACGCTTACTTCAACTAGGGTTGCCACTTTCTCGTTCTTGTCCCATATCACTATGTCAGGCTTAATAGCCACATTTTTCTGGGTATGTAGCTGTAGGAATTTCGTAGTCATAGTGGATGGTGTATGATTTATATTTGCGTGTGAGTTTTAGCCTGCTAACTTAAATTAACTTTATGCCAAATCAATGGTTGAATATGGTAACATTTGCACACATGTGTGTATTAAATACTAATGGTTGAATATGGTAACATTTGCGCACATTTGTGCATTAAATGCTAATCCCTATTAATCCATATTAATTCCTAACTGTGTATAGTTCGAATACCATTACATTTGGTTCACTGCACTTTACCATAACAAAAGGTCGGACGAAATTTCAGCGAAATCAGTCCAGTAGTTTACGAGAAAAGTTATAGGGTAAACGTGGTATTATCGGGACTAATCCCTATTAATTCCTGACTGTGCTAAGGACGGATACCATAATACTTAGTTCATACCAAACTTGCCTGCAAATTTTCAGCCAGATCGGATCAGTCGTTTCCGAGAAAAAAATTAAACGGATAGACAGACACATAGACAAAGAGATATAATACATGTGTGTGTGTGTGTGTGTGTGTGTGTGTGTGCGTGCGTGCGGGGGGGGGCGTGTGTGTGTGCGGTGCGTGCGCGTGCGGGTGTGTCTGGGGCGTGCGCGCACGCGCGCGCGTGTGTATGTGTGCGGGTGCGCGCGTGTGTATGTGTGTGTGCGGGTGCACGCGCGCGCGTGTGTGCGCGTGTGTGCGCGTGTGTGCGCGTGTGCGCGCGCGTGTGTGTGTGTGTGTGTGCTTTTCTAATCTCACGCCATTACTATTATTACTATTATTATTTTCTTTTGCGGCTTTGCCTGATCATTTTTATTTTTCTTTTGTTTGTATCCTGTCACTCGAAATAAACGGGCCAACATTCGCAGGATGCCGAACGGATATAGTAATGCTAGCTATCGAAGAAACTCCTGCCGATTATGACTCTCAGATCATTTTTTTAATATTTTTTTTCTTTATTTTGGCCAAACGTACTTTATATTTGTGTGGCATCATGCTATCATAGTTTTCTCTATGTATATTGCAACACGAAGCCCAGCTTTATTTTACTGGTAATCTTGTCACAGATATAATGTTTATCTGTGCCATGTGTCAAAACAACGTTGCACTCTTATACACATCGTACATATATTGTACATATAACTCGGTATCCAATTTTTGTTTCATTATTTACACGTACAGACATAATCCCGAAGATATGCCGTTAACTTTATAATATATATATATATATATATATATATATATATATATATATATATATATATATATATATATATATATATACAACCAAACAGTTAATAAAACATGTTAAAAACACTTTGAAATGAGTAAAAAACATATTTAATCTGAAAAGGAAACACTAGATAAGTGGATAGTCCTTAATCCACTGAGTTTCGAAGAAATACTTTCCTTCTCATCAGAGGGTAGGAATTAGCAAAATGCGGGATCGGATTTTGCATGCAAAAGTATTTGATGAAACAACAAGTAAGTCAAAGATCTTACTTGAAAACAAAAAAAGTGAAGCAGAGGGAATATGATGAAGAAAAAAGTGATTACACGTGAATGGATAGTCTGGTGGAAAATAAAAAATCCAGTGACGGTAAAATCCAAACGTATAACTTCCAGAAAGTTAATTGAATTTCCATTTGCACAAGTAAAATCCAAGGAAATCCCGTAATTGGAAGAAGATGGTCCATAATAATCCAAAGGCAGAAATGCATGGAATAATTCACAAAAATGTGTACAAGGAAAAAAGGAAAAGATTCCAATAATATTAATAAAAGAAAAATAAGATGTGCTTTTCACTCTACTTCCGAGGCATAAATATTTATAGACATTTATTTTATATACCATTTTAATTTTGGTTTTTCATTTTTCTTTTTGGCGTCAAGAGGTTCCAGGTCGCCTGATGAAGTCTCTTTGACTGAAACAGATGGCTATTTGTAGCGACCATATGTACCTGTTTACCCCAATTAATATATATATATATATGTGAATAAAAAGGAAAAACCTAAAAGAGTAAAGACAAAAATAAAATCAACGTTTCGTCCCTATTTCAGGGGACATCATCAGGATTTCTAGGCGAGGATGTACAGGAAGACGGTCAATATCACATGCGAAAGAGGAGAAGTTTAGTTCTCTTTCTGTTCTGGAGAGAAAAAAATTTCATGATGAAAAGAGAATTTATATCTAGTGTGTGTGGAGGAGGGTCGGTTTATATACATATATGCATTTTTTTTTCATTTTTTTTTATCAACCCGGATCTATATTAATGTTTTGTTCATTTATTATTATATTACCTATGATTGGGGCTACATTATAAAATCATTTTCTTTGTTTGATGGTGTTAATGTTTGAAATTAAAGCAGATTCAATAAGTCTCCGTTTTGCTCTATCTGGGATGGATTTTAAGATTTTTGCACGTCCAAAGCCGAAAGAGTGGCCATGTTCGACACAGTGGGAAAAGAGTGCATTTAAGGGGTTGGCATTTCTTATGTCCCTTTTATGTTCGCTTAGTCTGTTCGCTGTGTCTCACCTATGTATGATTTTTTGCAGTCATTACATGGGATGGAGTAAATACCGGCTTTGATTGTGAAGATTTCTGACTCCCCATGGGAAACCCCCTCAGTGGGGTACTCGCTTGCTTATTCTTAGAATTCTTAGAAACTAGCTCTTTTAAATTTAGAATACCTGCAAACACAACTTTTTTTCGATACATTGACGATATCCTCATTTTTCTCCCCGCAAATACACACATAGAAGAATTAAAAAATAAACTCAACTCAGTCGAACCCTCCATAAAATTCACATATGAATCCGAACATAACAACTCCCTACCCTTTCTTGATGTACTTATCATAAGATTTGAAAACGATCTTATGTTTAAAGTACATCGAAAAAGTACACACAAAAATGATTATATACACTATTATTCGCACCACAGTGATAAAATAAAAACGGGCATGATCATCGGTTTTTTTCTAACGTGCCCTTAGAATCTGCAGCCCTCAATATCTCGAAAATGAAATCACACATATCACCGAATCACTAAAACTTTTACAATACCCAACTCACCTTATCTCTAAAACAAAGAAAAAAGCCATCAAAATATACTCGAACATAGACAAACAAAAGCAGAACACACCAGATACACCACTACTAAATAGACTTCCTATACGTACCCACACTAACAACGACATAATTTGCAATACTCTTAATAATCTAGGCATACAAACAGTACAAACCACTTCCTTAACTATAAAGCGAACTTTAAAAACTAGCAAGCATTCCGCTGAAATCTCAGCTGAAGAAGGTCGGACTGAAGATACACCCGAAGAAGGTCGGATTGGAGATACACCTGAAGAAGGTCGGATTGAAGATACACCTGAAGAAGGTCGGATTGAAGATACACCTGAAGATACACCTGAAGAAGGTCGGACTGAAGATACACCTGAAGATAAACCTGAAGATACACCTGAAAAAGGTCGGACTGAAGATACACCTGAAGATTCACCTGAAGATACACCTGAAGAAGGTCGGATTGAAGATACACCTGAAGAAGGTCGGATTGAAGATACACCTGAAGATACACCTGAAGAATGTCGAACAGAAGATACACCTGAAATACACCTGAAAAAGGTCGGACTGAAGATACACCTGAAGATACACCTGAAGATACACCTGAAGAAGATCGGATTGAAGATATACCTGAAGATACACCTGAAGAAGGTAGGACTGAACATACACCTGAAGATACACCTGAAGATACACTATAGAGAACATGAAATTGAAGTGCAGAATCTGAAATACAGATACTATAGTTTGATCTTGCCAGAAAACGGTTGTTTGTTATATGTTTTTACATTTTTTAGATGAGGGTTGATAATTCGTATTATTTAGGTAATTCAGACGACTGTTATTATCTTGAGTCTTATTTTCAGTTTCGGTCAAGTCCGACCTTCTTCAGGTGTATCTTCAGTCCGACCTTCTTCAGGTGTATCTTCAGGTGTATCTTCAATCCGACCTTCTTCAGGTGTATCTTCAATCCGACCTTCTTCAGGTGTATCTTCAGGTGTATGTTCAGTCCGACCTTCTTCAGGTGTTTCTTCAGGTGTATCTTCAGGTGTATCTTCAGTCCTACCTTCTTCAGGTTTATCTTCAGGTGTATCTTCAATCCGACCTTCTTCAGGTATATCTTAAATCGGACCTTCTTCAGGTGTATCTTCAGGTGTATCTTCAAGTGTATCGTCAGTCCGACCTTTTTCAGGTGTATTTCAGGTGTATCTTCAGTTCGACATTCTTCAGGTGTATCTTCAGGTGTATCTTTAATCCGACCTTCTTCAGGTGTATCTTCAATCCGACCTTCTTCAGGTGTATCTTCAGGTGAATCTTCAGGTGTATCTTCAGTCCGACCTTTTTCAGGTGTATCTTCAGGTGTATCTTCAGGTGTATCTTCAGTCCGACCTTCTTCAGGTGTATCTTCAGGTGTATCTTCAATCCGACCTTCTTCAGGTGTATCTTCAATCCTACCTTCTTCAGGTGTATCTCCAATCCGACCTTCTTCGGGTGTATCTTCAGTCCGACCTTCTTCAGGTGTATCTTCATGTGTATCTTCAGGTGTATCTTCAGTCCGACCTTCTTCAAGTGTATCTTCATGTGTATCTTACATCCGACCTTCTTCAGGTGTATCTTCAATCCGACTTTCTTCAGGTGTATCTTCAGTCCGACCTTCTTCAGGTGTATCTTCAGGTGAATCTTCAGGTGTATCTTCAGTCTGACCTTTTTCAGGTGTATCTTCAGGTGTATCTTCAGGTGTATCTTCAGTCCGACCTTCTTCAGGTGTATCTTCAGGTGTATCTTCAATCCGACCTTCTTCAGGTGTATCTTCAATCCTACCTTCTTCAGGTGTATCTCCAATCCGACCTTCTTCGGGTGTATCTTCAGTCCGACCTTCTTCAGGTGTATCTTAATGTGTATCTTCAGGTGTATATTCAGTCCGACCTTCTTCAAGTGTATCTTCATGTGTATCTTCAATCCGACCTTCTTCAGGTGTATCTTCAATCCGACCTTCTTCAGGTGTATCTTCAGTCCGACCTTCTTCAGGTGTATCTTCAGGTGTATCTTAAATCCGACCTTCTTCAGGTGTATCTTCAGTCCGACCTTCTTCGGGTGTATCTTCAGGTGTATCTTCAGGTGTATCTTCAGGTGTATCTTCAGTCCGACCTTTTTCAGGTGTATCTTCAGTTGTATCTTAAATCTTACCTTCTTCAGGTGTATCTTCAGTCGGACATTCTTCAGGTGTATCTTCAGATGTATCTTCAGGTGTGTCTTCAGTTCGACCTTTTTCAGGTGTATCTTCAGGTGTATCTTCAATCCAACCTTCTTCAGGTGTATCTTCAGTCCGACATTCTTCAGGTGTATCTTCAGATGTATCTTCAGGTGTGTCTTCAGTTCGACCTTTTTTAGGTGTATCTTCAGGTGTATCTTCAAATGTATCTTCAGTCCGACCTTTTTCAGGTGTATCTTCAGGTGTATCTTCAGGTGTATCTTCAGTCCGACCTTCTTCGGGTGTATCTTCAATCCGACCTTCTTCAGGTGTATCTTCAGTCCGACCTTCTTCAGGTGCATCTTCAGGTGTATCTTCAATCCGAACTTCTTCAGGTGTATCTTCAATCCGACCTTCTTCAGGTGTATCTTCAGGTGTATCTTCAGGTATATCTTCAGTCCGACCTTTTTCAAGGGTATCTTCAGGTGTATCTTCAGGTGTATCTTCAGTCCGACCTTCTTCAGGTGTATCTTCAATCCGACCTTCTTCAGGGTATCTTCAATCCGACCTTCCTCAAGTGTATCTTCAATTCGACCTCCTTAAGGTGTATCTTAAGTCCGACCTTTTTCAGGTGTATATTCAGGTGTATCTTCAGTCCGACCTTCTTCAGGTGTATCTTAAGGTGTATCTTCAGTCTGACCTTCTTCAGGTGTATCTTCAATCCGAGCTTCTTAAGGTGTATCTTCAGTCCGACCTTTTTCAGGTGTATCTTCAGGTGTATCTTCAGGTGTATCTTCAGGTGAATCTTCAGTCCGACTTTCTTCATGTGTATCTTCAGTCCGACCTTTTTTCAGGTGTATCTTCAGGTGTATCTTGAGGTGTATGTTCAGTCCGACATTCTTCAGGTGTATCTTCAGGTGTATCTTCAATCCGACCTTCTTCAGGTGTATCTTCAGGTGTATGTTCAGTCCGACCTTTTTCAGGTGTATCTTCAGGTTTATCTTCAGGTGTATCTTCAGTCCGACCTTCTTCAGGTGTATCTTAAATCCGACTTTCTTCAGGTGTATCTTCAGTCTGACCTTTTTCAGATGTATCTTCAGTCTGACCTTCTTCAGGTGTATCTTCAATTCGACCTTCTTCAGGTGTATCTTCAGGTGTATCTTCAATCCGACCTTCTTCAGGTGTATCTTCAGTCCGACCTTTTTCAGGTGTATCTTCAGGTGTATCTTCAGTCCGACCTTCTTCAAGTGTATCTTCATGTGTATCTTACATCCGACCTTCTTCAGGTGTATCTTCAATCCGACCTTCTTCAGGGGTATCTTCAGTCCGACCTTCTTCAGGTGTATCTTCAGGTGAATCTGCAGGTGTATCTTCAGTCCGACCTTTTTCAGGTGTATCTTCAGGTGTATCTTCAGGTGTATCTTCAGTCCGACCTTCTTCGGGTGTATCTTCAGGGGTATCTTCAATCCGACCTTCTTCAGGTGTATCTTCAATCCTACCTTCTTCAGGTGTATCTCCAATCCGACCTTCTTCGGGTGTATCTTCAGTCATACCTTCTTCAGGTGTATCCCTATGTGTATCTTCAGGTGTATCTTCAGTCCGACCTTCTTCAAGTGTATCTTCATGTGTATCTTACATCCGACCTTCTTCAGGTGTATCTTCAATCCGACCTTCTTCAGGTGTATCTTCAGTCCGACCTTCTTTAGGTGTATCTTCAGGTGTATCTTCAATCCGACCTTCTTCAGGTGTATCCTCAGTCCAACATTCTTCAGGTGTATCTTCAGGTGTATCTTCAGGTGTATTTTCAGTCCGACCTTTTTCAGGTGTATCTTCAGGTGTATCTTAAATCCGACCTTCTTCAGGTGTATCTTCAGTCGGACATTCTTCAGGTGTATCTTCAGATGTATCTTCAGGTGTGTCTTCAGTTCGACCTTTTTCAGGTGTATCTTCAGGTGTATCTTCAATCCGACCTTCTTCAGGTGTATCTTCAGTCCGACATTCTTCAGGTGTATCTTCAGATGTATCTTCAGGTGTGTCTTCAGTTCGACCTTTTTCAGGTGTATCTTCAGGTGTATCTTCAAATGTATCTTCAGTCCGACCTTTTTCAGGTGTATCTTCAGGTGTATCTTCAGGTGTATCTTCAGTCCGACCTTCTTCGGTTGTATCTTCAATCCGACCTTCTTCAGGTGTATCTTCAGTCCGACCTTCTTCAGGTGCATCTTCAGGTGTATCTTTAATCCGAACTTCTTCAGGTGTATCTTCAATCCGACCTTCTTCAGGTGTATCTTCAGGTGTATCTTTAGGTATATCTTCAGTCCGACCTTTTTCAAGGGTATCTTCAGGTGTATCTTCAGATGTATCTTCAGTCCGACCTTCTTCAGGTGTATATTCAATCCGACCTTCTTCAGGGTATCTTCAATCCGACCTTCCTCAAGTGTATCTTCAATCCGACCTCCTTAAGGTGTATCTTAAGTCCGACCTTTTTCAGGTGTATATTCAGGTGTATCTTCAGTCCGACCTTCTTCAGGTGTATCTTAAGGTGTATCTTCAGTCTGACCTTCTTCAGGTGTATCTTCAATCCGAGCTTCTTAAGGTGTATCTTCAGTCCGACCTTTTTCAGGTGTATCTTCAGGTGTATCTTCAGGTGTATCTTCAGTCCGACTTTCTTCATGTGTATCTTCAGTCCGACCTTTTTTCAGGTGTATCTTCAGGTGTATATTGAGGTGTATGTTCAGTCCGACATTCTTCAGGTGTATCTTCAGGTGTATCTTCAATCCGACCTTCTTCAGGTGTATCTTCAGGTGTATCTTCAGTCCGACCTTTTTCAGGTGTATCTTCAGGTGTATCTTCAGGTGTATCTTCAGTCCGACCTTCTTCAGGTGTATCTTAAATCCGACTTTCTTCAGGTGTATCTTCAGTCCGACCTTTTTCAGATGTATCTTCAGTCTGACCTTCTTCAGGTGTATCTTCAATTCGACCTTCTTCAGGTGTATCTTCAGGTGCATCTTCAATCCGACCTTCTTCAGGTGTATCTTCAGTCCGACCTTTTTCAGGTGTATCTTCAGGTGTATCTTCAGTCCGACCTTCTTCAGGTGTATTTTCAGATGAATCTTCAATCCGACCTTCTTCAGGTGTATCTTCAAACCGACCTTCTTCAGGTGTATCTTCAGGTGTATCTTCAGTCCGACCTTCTTCATGTGTATCTTCAGGTGTATCTTCAGTCCGACCTTCTTCAGGTGTATCTTAAATCCGAGCTTCTTAAGGTGTATCTTCAGTCCGACCTTTTTCAGGTGTATCTTCAGGTGTATCTTCAGGTGTATCTTCAGTCCGACTTTCTTCAAGTGTATCTTCAGTCCGACCTTTTTTTAGGTGTATCTTCAGGTGTATCTTCAGGGGTATGTTCAGTCCGACATTCTTCAGGTGTATCTTCAAGTGTATCTTCAATTCGACCTTCTTCAGGTGTATCTTCAGGTGTATCTTCAGGTGTATCTTCAGTCCGACCTTCTTCAGGTGTATCTTCAGATGTATCTTCAATCCGACCTTCTTCAGGTGTATCTTCAGTCCGACCTTCTTCAGGTGTATCATCAGGTGTATCTTCAATCCGAACTTCTTCAGGTGTATCTTCAATCCGACCTTCTTCAGGTGTATCTTCAGTCCGACTTTCTTCAGGTGTATCTTCAGGTGTATCTTCAGGTGTATCTTCAGTCCGACCTTCTTCAGGTGTATCTTCAGGTGTATCTTCAATCCGAACTTCTTCAGGTGTATCTTCAATCCGACCTTCTTCAGGTGTATCTTCAGTCCGACTTTCTTCAGGTGTATCTTCAGGTGTATCTTCAGGTGTATCTTCAGTCCGACCTTCTTCAGGTGTATCTTGCCGAACTCTGGAGCATTTCTGCAGAACTTGGAAATCTGCACGCAATTCCTTTATTTAATCAACGACGGTAGTATGCTCTCGCTTTGTCGTCCATGACTGGGTAGAAGTCATAAGTAATTCGTGTTGGTTGATGAATTTCTTGGTAAAATTGCATTTTTAATTTGCACTCTCCTGGGAATTGAAGGTCCAATCCGCGGTCTCCAAAATAAAGTTTCGAATTACTTCGCACTTCAATCTAATCATGGCTGGCGGGATGAGAGTACGCTATCACTCTACATGAAATAAGGGTTTCATTCGAAATTCCATGCAGATTCCCGAATCCGATAAAAACATTCCCGTGTTCGACACGATACACTTGAAAATGGTTAGATCAACCGAAACGTTGTGAACGCTAGTCCAAATAATCCATAGAGATAGTATTATTTGCTTAGCCACGAAAGCAAATGTGACACAAGGTCATTTTTAATGTGAAGGAAAATCAGCTCGCCTAAAAGAAGGGTAAAAAGAGAAGAATACTTAACATAATTAAATCCTTCCTAGATAAGAGAAAAATCCAGGTTGCCCTCAACAGTCATTCATCTAAACAATATGATATAAATGCAGGAGTGCCTCAGGGGTCTATCCTTGGACCTTTATTATTCCTAATATTCATAATTGACCTCCCTGACAAAATTGTTTCTGAAATGGTTATATTTGCTGATGACACCATGCTCTATAACAGGCATGACAGGAAAACAAATGAACACATATCTAAAGAAATGCCAGAAACACTAGAGGACGACTTAGTGGAATAGGGACAAAAATGGATGGTCACCTTCAATGCTGTCAAGAAAAAACTTGTTTCCTTCAATAATTACAAGAATCCTTCTCTACCACCAATAGCAATGGCCAAGAACACATTACCTGAAAGCACATCTTTTAAACTCATCTGCCTAACGTTCACAGGAAACATGAGTTGGAAAAATTACATTGAGAGTATTTCTAGGACCGCTGCGAAGAAGATAGATTCTCTCTACCGTGCTAGAAAGCTACTAACGCCCGAAAGTATCCTGTACCTGTATAAGGCCACCATTCGCAGATGTATGGAGTATTGTTGTCATATTTGGGCTGGTGCATCTGCTACTAGTCTCTCGCTCCTAGACAAGGTTCAAAAGAGAGTCGCCAATCTGATAGGTCCTGAGCTGTTATCTAAGCTTCAGCCTCTGTCCCATCGACGAACTGTTGCATCCTTCTGCCTGTTCTACAAGTACTTTAACGGTGCTTGCTCTGACGAACTGCAAGCACTTGTACCCCATCCCCCGACGTAAATACTCCCGAAAAACCCGACAAGCAGCTTAATCCCACCCCTTCACAGTAGAGATCTCTAGAGCCTTCTGCTCCAGTAGTTCCTTCCCCAGAACAGCTAGACTTCGGAATTCCCTTCCGGGTCCCTGCTTCCCCAACTGTACTGATATGCAGAAGTTGAAGTGTAACGTGAACCGTCATCTTACTGCCCAACTCCCTACATAGTACACCTGTAGCTTATGTCCTTGATAGTAGCCCCCTACACTAAAGTGGCAACGTGCCTTGTTTGGGTGAAAATGTAATTAAAAAAAATAAAGTATCCAAAATTAAAGTAATTGACACAGTATGAACGGTTTCCCCTCCATTGACCAAGGACCAATTAACTTAAGTGTAGTATCAAAACAGAAACTACATTTTGATCTCGGCCCGATGTTTTGGATACGCATGTGCACGTCTTTATTGACGTTTTTATCCACCAATCATTTCGTTTGTCTATCATGCGTTAGTTAGAAAGAGGATTTTCCTCGCAAAGCGTGATTGATTGACTGGACGCATCTAAAGAATATCCGGTCGTGTTCCGTTTTTGGTTTTTGCAAGATTTAATCTTGGAGCTTCCTATTAGCGTTCTGGGGTTATTTCGTAAGTCGTTCAGTTCAGATTCAGACCACGTGCACTGACCTAACATGTAATTTAAGTATGCAAATTCTTATCATGTTTACTCTCTCCCTCTTTTTTTTTCTTTCTCGGATACAATCTGTCTATCTCTTCCTTATCAATTTATGTTCTCTCTCTCTCTTTCTCTCTCTCTCTCTCTATCTATCTATCTCTATCTCACACACACACACACACTATAAATA
>NC_136518.1:47084964-47119964 GCF_053919585.1 Euprymna scolopes
GGTAGTTTTACCTTTCGCTAGCTGTTCTTTAATAGTACGCTTTTCAGAACTAATCAAACCACTTTTACGACCCATTTTTTATTGACGAAATGAACTGCCTCGTTAATAATTTGATACACTTCAACTACCGTGGATTTAGCAATTACGATGGCAAGTTGTTTACATTGCGCGGAACAGTACGAAAATTTCACAGTACGCGCAGTTCAGCATTGCCAATGTTTCCGAAGCTTTTGATACGAAACTACGGGTAAGTTTCTGAAACTGATAAAAAATGTTATCTCGTTATTTGACACGCATATATATATATATATATATATATATATATATATATATATATATATATATATAAGTAAGAAGTTAAATTTTTTGGATTAAAATATATATAATTAAGAATTATTATTTGAAGCAAGGAATATGATAATAATGATAATATCCACAAACAGGCAAAAAAACATCTCTAATCTTAATTGTTGTTGTTCCAGGTTATACAACGTAACATTTAGTCCCTATGCGACGACTTTTTTGGGTGATCGTTAAGAGCTCATTAATCTCCACCTTTCTGGTTTATCCAATCGAGAAATCGGCTGCAGCTTGAAATGTGATGAGAAAACGGTACGAAAGACTGTGCAAAATCACCAAAACATCGGCAGCGTTGATGCCCCTAAATCTGGTCGTACTAGGTTACTTCTAACAGGAAAGACAATGCTATCAAGATTAGCAGCCTAAGAAACAGATTTAAAACGGCTCCCCAAATCCAACAACAGTGCGGACTTCCTTTTTGCCACCTGTATATATATATATATATATATATATATATATATATATATGCATATATGTATGTATGCATGTATATATATATATATATATATATATATATATATATATATATATATATATATATATATATATATATATATATATTAGCTTGAATCTTATGACCGGCAGTAATTATCACTTCCTAGACTGATAATTGCAAAAGCACGAAACACTAGTGTCTATAAGTATAAAGAATAATTATTTAATTATAATTATAGAGCCTTTTTTTTAAGAATACGTAAGGACCGGTACTGTCTGCAAAATAATAACTAGGCCAGTCAACTAGCAATGTTCACGACTTCCGCATCTTCGAACACTCTAGATTGTCAAATGCATTCGCCCGAATTCGGCATTTAATAGTTCATAATTCTCTTCCTTCTCGTGACAATTGTATAGTGGCTCTGAGCAGAAGGTGGTTATATGGCTAGGTTCGAATCTCATGACCGCAGGAGTTGTCATTCCATACACTGATGATTGCGTAAGCATAAAACACTAGTGTCTATGGGTATAAAGAATAATTATTATTTAATCACGCACACACGCACACACACACACACACACACACACATATATATATATATATATATATATATATATATATATATATATATATATATATATGATGGACTGTTTCCCGTCGATTTCGACGTATGAGGTTCCGACGACCATTTAGTGAACCTTGTGTTTGAATTTAAAGTTACATTTAAGACCCGCTAATGAGATGGGACGAAAATGACAAACTAGGCAAGAGTATGGGCGAATAAGGCACCCTATGAAGCTCTATTTCTTTTTCTTGTTTCTCGCAGCTTAACGATGTCGGATGCAGGAAAACTCTTGATTCCAGTGCAAATTGCACTCCTCCAAGCCCTACGATCTGAGGCAGCATTCTCAAAATCAATGTGCGCAATATTTGCAGCTCAAAGATTACTTTTCAGCTCATCCTTAAACCTGAGTAATAGTCGGCCAACATTCCGTTGGACATTTTCAAGCTTACATTACATGAGACTCTTTGAAATTCTATCATCTTGAATCCGTACAGCATGAGCAGTCAGTCGTAACTGTGTCTTCAAAAAGAAATTCTCAATTTCATCAATGTTCACGTCATTAAAAGATCAGCATTGGATCTTCTGTCATTCAGTGTTAATTCACATATTGCTCAGAGACATCTCTTGAGAAAGACGTCCAGCTGCTGACTACGATACAGGATCCAGGACTCCGATCTATACAGAAGAGACGTGACGTAGTTTGCTAAATGCACTAGACGCTTGTGCAATTCTATTGATAATTCCCTCATCCAAAGTTCCACTTGAATTAACTTTACTACCAAGATAGTTAAAATTTCTCACATACTTGAGGTCCGTTCGGTCAACGTGTATTGGTACCTCAGGGAACCTCTGTGTACTTGTCTGGGTGTGGGTGTAGGTTGGTAGACAACATCCATTTTTGATATGCTGATGATAAGCCCGAAAGTTTTGCAAGCAGCAGAAAGTCTGCTAATCAGGCGCTGAGCTTCTTCAAAAGAAGTTGCCACCAGAGCTGCATCGCCAGCAAACAGCAGATCGCTGGTCCTTCTCCGGGTTTTGGCTTTGAATGGTTGATGGTTGAAAAGGCCTTCACTTCTTCTGAATCGGAGTTTTACGCCATCTTCCACCTCTGCAAATGCTTCAACATCACAGAAAAGTAGAGAGCGAAAAGAACAGGGGCCATAACACAACCTTGTTTTGTGCCGTTAGTTACGGAGTAGATAGGTTCTGTCTATCGCCCAGCTTCAGGTGCAGAGACACTATAACAGGGATTCGACAGAAAACCCCAGTGGTAGATTTTGTTTCTTGTCTAGGGCAATGAACGCCGTTTTCCCCACTCCCGATACATCCCACCCCTCAAAACTGAGCACTTGGGAGTGCTTGAGTGCCACATATGCTTGTGCAATTAGATTGGGTTGACCTTCCTCTGATGGGTTGAGGGTACCGGATTGACAGTTCCTGGCTGCTGTTTCCGACTGGTAGCCCTAACTCTTTGGTAACGCTTGGAGTGGCTGCTCCATCAAGAGTTGTATAATATCGGGATGTTTGTAGTGCCATGTGGCGCATGGAAAGTCACCCTGCACTCATTCCCGGTCGGTTTTCCTGAGGCCACAATTCTAGTCAATGAAAGGTCAGCTGATAGTCTACTTGTGTTGCATGCCTGATATTCTGCGTAATCTCTTGCTCAGCTCCCCTTTACCTAAGCTGAAACTCTTTTTAAAAAAATGATGAACCGACATCTTGCTGCCCAACTCCCTACATAGTACCCCAGTAACAGTTGCCCCCTACACCAAAGTGGCATTGTGCCTTATTTGGGGTGAAAATCTAATTAAAAAAATGAATCTGATGTTTCATCATTTAATATTACCTCGTCCTTCGTCCTATCATGGAAAGAGATAACATATTCAACATATTCACCGGTATTCCCGGTTCCCGATTCCCGAGTCCCTCAAAACCTTCTACAAGGTAGCATGGTTCACTCTGTCAAACGCCTTTGTGAGGTCCATGAACACGACATACAACTGATTTGTCTCTAGAACCGTCTCAGCAACCTACCGCGACCTGCACGACCTGCACGACCTGCACGAAAGCTGCTCAGCGATTCAGGGTAGATGTCATAAACTGGAAGCAAAAATGAAAAACGAATATCCTCTGTGGCATTAAGATATAAACAGATAAAACAATCAAAGCATATTTTCACCCAAATTTCAGTGAAGGTCGTTGGCAATAATCGATGGCAAACGGCTGTTGCGATAACACAAATTCTTTTGCAAAGATTACCAAAAGCGATAAAATCTGGGGAGACTTTTTGTCGCCTAGACTCCAGGGAAGACCACAGGCTGTAGACGGATGATGGCCAGTGTGAAAATTCCTAGTAAGCACAAATAATAATAATAATAATAATAATAATAATAATAATAATAATAATAATAATGATAATAATAATAACAATAATAATAATAATAATAATAATGATAATAATAATAATAATAACAATAATAATAATAATAATAATAATAATGATAATAATAATAATAACAATAATAATAATAATAATAATAATAATAATAATAATAATAATAATAATAACAATAATAATAATAATAATAATAATGATAATAATAATAATAATAATAATAATAATGTTTTCTTAGTCTGTCTGTTTGTCTCTCTGCCCGTTCTATTTTTTCGGAAACTACTTAGACGATCTGTCTGAAATTTTATATGGACCTTTTATATGATAAGGTGGAGCGAACTAAGCATTATGCTATCCGTTCGACGGACAGTTAGGAATTAATAGAGATTAGTATTTGATGCAAAATGATCACAAATTTAACTACGTTTAATCATCAGTTTCGCATAAAACACACATTTACCCGTTTTTGATGAGCTCAAAATTCTAATAAAATTAATAATAATAATAATAATAATAATAATAATAATAATAACAATTATAATAATTATAATAATAACAATTATAATAATAATTATAATAATAACAATTATAATAAAAATAATAATAATAATAATAAAAATAAGAAGAAGAAGAAGAATAAAATAATAATAATGATAATAAATAATAATAAATAATAATAATGAATAATAATAATAAATAATAATAATGAATAATAATAATAAATAATAATAATGAATAATAATAATAAATAATAATAATGAATAATAATAATGAATAATAATAATAATGAATAACAATAATAAATAATAATAACAAATAATAATACATAATAATAAATAATAATAATAATACAAATAATAATAAATAATAATAAATATTAATAATAAATAATAATGATAAATAGTACTAATAAATGATAATAATGAATAATAATAATCATAAATAATAATAATATATCATAAAATAATGATAATAATAAATAATAATAATAATAATAAATAATAAATAATAATAACAATAATAATAATAAATAAATAATGATAATAATAATAAATAATAATAATAACAATAAATAATAATAAATAATAATAATAATAATAATAATAATAATAATAATGATAATCGTTACATGGAACCAAGAACATTGAAGATACATATCTATGAGTTCTCTATTCCTCACCAATCCCCTCCCCATCCTCTCCCATTACCCAATCACCGCCCCCACAAAAGAATGATGCAAAATAGCCGAGAAATGTCAAGGAGGATGGAAAGACCGAGGAGAGAGCACTGACCAAACCTCCACTGACAAGCGCGGAGAGAACTGGGATCTTGGGTAGGTTATTGCCACTCAAATTCCAGTGACCAATGGTCGCTGCCAGCGAGAGATCGGTGGTGGACGGTTGTTGCGATAATGTAAATTCATTTGCAAATGTTATCAAAAGAGGTGGAGAGCACTGAGAAACTGGGGAGACTTGCTGTCACTCATCTTCCAGAGAACATCGCATGCTGTTTTCAAGGAGAAGCCCTTTATGACCTGCGTGAAAGCTCCTTGTGGGCGAATAATAATATATTTAATGTTCGCGTACAATGGAAACTCCAGCGGTGGGTGTAGTTATGTTAGACACATTTGTTGATCGAAGAGACACGCCCATTTCACCGCCACGGACGGCGTGATGTCATTATAGACGAACACACACACGACCCTCTGGCCATTCATTAGCATTTTTTCTTCTACCTCTTGCACGTGTGTATCTCTTCGTATTTACGGACTTTTTTTCGTGTGAGTTGACGTACACTATATCCCCCGTTCTCTTCTCCCCGAAGGGGTTCAAACTCCATGACACGTGACAACGTATCTTTTCAGTTTCCCTTACTTTTTAAAACATTCCGGCATCTCCATGTCACCAAGTACGAATATCTAGGGGTCTGCGGGGGGGGGGATGGCGAGATTAAAGAAGCGAGAGAGTGAGGAGTAGGATTAAAACTGCCACCCACGACATAGTTGCTACTACTACCGCCACTAAAACCACACTTCCCGAGGCCACTATTTGAACTTCTAAAACGGTACCCCTCCCAAGCAAGCTCAACAAAGGGAGGTAAATCTACTTTTTAATACATTCACTTCTTTTGAAAACCATCTCGAAGTTTTACACACATACGAAGCTGAAATACAGAAACAGAGTAAAAAGAAAGAGTGAGAGAAACGTCCACTTTGAAACATCTTGAAATAATTTTTCTTAACTAAGCGCGTAAATTGAATGAGCGCAACTTAGTTTAGATGCGTCCAAGCATATGTTAATTCATCAGACTGTCACTCTAAAGTTTGGAATAGAATTTTCATTTGTCTGTCACGCCTCAATATCCGCATTCTTATGTTTCAAGAAACATTTTTAGATAAGTCGATGCATCTTTACGTCCGTCGAGTTTATCGTCCTCAATTATGAAATTATTTCTTCCGTATGTCGCGTTTCATTTTGGAGTAGAATTTTTTTGGTTCGGTGTGTTATTAAATTTGACAAAAATATTTTTTTCAGATCACGCGTCGCTAAACCCACAGATGTCATGTCTTTAAAATACGCGTTTTTGGATTGGATTCGTTTGCAACTTCTATTATGCGAACCTCATCCATCTAGAAGTCTTATATTGGGTTTTCATTGATACATCAGGCTTGAAACTGAAATTGTATTTCCGTTTGATGTTCGCACGTAAGTTTGAAATAAAACACAATTACGAATTGTTTCAGACTTCAACCCGTTCAATGCTGACAGAATGAGAGCAAGCTATTCCCGTGGGTTAAATAAAAGGTTTCCGTTCGAAATCATGTGCTTATTACCGAGTTCGACAGGACGATCCTGAGTGCATCAAAAAGATTCCGCAGTTCGACAAAAAGATTCTCGAGTTCGACAGAAAGATTCACAAATCCGACAAAAAGATTCCCGAGTTCGGCAAAAAGATTCCTGAATTAAACAAAAAGATTCCCCAGTTCGAGAGAAAGATTCACCAGTTTGACAAAAAGATTCCCGAGTTCGACAAAAAGATTGCCGAGTTCGACAAAAAGATTTCCGATCCTGGATATGACCTTAAACTCTATCTGATGGTGATGCCCCAGCTTTAATTGCTATTGCTTCCAGGTCTACTCTGACCCGGAGTGGTAGTACCTGTTAGGGTCCCAACTATAGGAAATATAGAAATAGAAATTGACTTAAACAAATATATTCTATTAAAAACTTTTTATTCAAAAATCACTGGATTCGGCATTAAATAACCTGAAAAGAGTTGATATGTCGTAAAACAAAAACAAACAAACAACCAACAAAAAAGATTCCTAAGTTCAACAAAAAGATTCCTAAGTTCGACAGAAAGATTCCCGAGTTCGACAGAAAGATTCCCAAGTTCGACAAGAAACAGGTGAAGAAGGTCGGGGGTTACATTTGCTGAAACATTGAGAGAATAACATTCCAGATACGAGCAGTTGGCAGAATAATCCAAATAATCCAGTAAGCTGTGCAGCCTCTGATCCATAGTACATAGTACATAGTTCTGGAGGTCGAAGTTTCAATCCTCACTGCGGGTGATACTAATAATACAATTTCGAATTTAAGACTTCTACTCACATGGCTGACAGAACGAGAATATGCTACCCTTGTGGATTAAATAAAGGTTTCTATTTGAAATTCTGTACAGATTCCAAAGTTCAACATAAAGATTCCTGGATATAACAAGACGCACCTAAAGAAGGTTGGAGGTTATATCGGCCGAAACTTTGTGAGAATAATACTCATGATAAGGAAAGTAGTTAAGATAATACAAATAATCTAAATCATCAATGCTCATCTTAAATATTCCGAAACATAACACTCCACTTTGGAATAACGCTTTCGTTTGTCTGTCATACTAAATTTTGATTATCATTTTCGTTGGTCTGTCACGCTCAGCTTTTAAATATGAATTTTTAATTAGTCTATCACGTTGGAGATTGAAATATAATATAAGCTTGTCCGTAACGCTTATATCTAAAATTGCATTTTAATTGACGGACGCACAAATTGAATGGACGCATGTTTAAAAGATCCGCTCTTGGATTTGATTCGCTCGCACCTTCAATTATGTCGACCTCATCCACTTGCAAGATGGTTCTTGGTAATTATCGGCTTCCGTTATGTACTCGTTGAGGAAGCTTTTAGAAATGACATGGCTTCCCCAGGATGGAAAATGTGACACTCCCAAATTACTAACCCGTGCGCGCAGCGGAATGTATATGTTTCTTTCAATTGCTGAGTTCTCTCTTCACGCGTCCGGAAATGCCACTCTGTCGATAGCGTTCAGAAGCATCAAGTGATTCAAGTTGGATTCATGAAAAATAGATTGCATGTTGGAAACGCTCTCGGTGACATTCAAAATCGGGAAGATTAAAAAAAAAAAGTGCGTGAAGAGACACGACCAGGTTGACATTGGTCTTTTCGGCCAAGATCAAGATGCAGTATCCGACGTAACTCCCACTTCCACTTAGAGATCAACCTGCTTGCTCTAAACAAAACAGTAAACGGGGGGGGGGCATCTAAAGCGCTTGAAGGGTGTTATTAACCGTTTTTCTTTGTTGTTATTGTACTAATTCCGATTACATCCCAATGAATTCGGACACACACACACACACACACACACACACACACACAGGGACATACACACACGCACGTACACACACATACACGCACGCACACACACACATATATATATGTGTGTATGAATATATATATATATTTATATATATATATTTCTGTAGAAATATATTTTCTTATAATATATATCAATCCTTATTCAATGTAATTATAGAGCAATATAGAGAATAAATGACAAAAAAGTTACAAAACAATTACTGCCAAGACTTGTATAACTCACCTGAATTAAAGGAATAAATTATAAGATGGTCAACATCATAAATTTTGGAATATAATTTTTTGTCATTTATTATATATATATATATATATATATATATATATATATATATATATATATATATATATATATATATATCAGATTGTTGATTGATTGATTTTTTTTTATTAATGATTCTGTAGTATTTTTTCTTTTACCTTCCTGAGCGATTTTTAAGAGAGAAGTTATCCGCTCTTTGTTTACATTTTGGACGTATTATGCTAAATATTTTAATATCTTTTAATATTTTTTTATTTATGTACCTAATATATATATATATATATATATATATATATATATATATATATATATATATATATATATATATATATATATATATATATTAGTGATAGGATGAGTGCAATATTTTCCTCGATTCCGATACAATTACTGATTCTGTACTAAATTCTCGATTCCAATACAATTACCGATCCCGATTCCGGTAATAAACTGGTAGTTTAAAATTAATAAATATGTATTATTTTATTATTACTTAGACGAAGACTTCAAATACCTTACAAAATCTTTGAAAACATTGCAATATCCCACATATTTTATATGAAATACAAAGAAAAAAAACACACACACGCATATTTTCCAGAAACAATAAGCAAAATCATATACATCAGACACTTCTCTCATAAGTAAACATCTTCTTTTACCCACTCACGCCAATGATACAATAATTTGCAACACACAACAAACTAGCAATTCCAAAAATACAAACTACATCGCAAACTATAAAAATAACAGTAAAAACAACCAAAGATTTTCAAAACAAACGCATAACCAATGCAGGTATATATACTGTCCGTGAAATTCAACGCAAATTAAGGAAAAGGTTCAATGAATTAAGTAATTCTCTGAATGCATTATTCTCACATTCATTGGAGCATGATCATTCTTTAAAGGTCAAACAAGAAAAATCGTTAAATTTATTTCAAATAAATCTCGACAAAGACTTATTAGGGCATCTATAATATATAACTCACCTGTCTGTTTAAATGTATGTATGTATGTATGTATGTATGTATGTACGTATGCATGTATGTCTAAACTTTCAAGAGAAGCGACGGATTTTCACGAGATTGGTATTGTTCTGAAGCTCGGACGACAAATATCGAAAAATTGGCTAAAAACATTAATTCCTTCATTCTTCTTTTCTACAAGGAGTTATTGATTTTTTCACCGATATTTTCGAAAGTGGTCCCCTCTTTTCGATTGACAAGCTTTAATTTAAGCATTTGCCACTTTCGGTTTGGCGATGGACGTAACAGCAAAGATATCACGTTTTTTTTTTTCGTTTTTTTTTTGTGTGTTCTTTTCCTTCTTCGCGGTACGGATTCAAGCCTGCCTGCCTGCCTACTACCACTTTTATTTATTATTTATTTTTATTTATTTTATTTTATTTTTTTGCTCAACACACACCTCCAAACACCCGGGCAACACCGGGCAACACCGGGCAACACCGGGCACCCAGGCTAATCTGTAGTATTAATAACATCTGTTTGTTTCAATGTATGTATGTATGTATGTATGTATGTAAAACCTTAATTTAAACCTTCGCCACATCCGGTTTGGTGATAGACGTAACAGGAAAGACGTCCCGTTGGTTTCTTTTTTTTCCCCCACGTTCTTATCCTCCTTTGCAGTACGGGTTCGAGCCTGCCTTCGTACTACCACTTTTTTGTGGTCAATGCACACTATCAAACACCTGGGCAACGCCGGGCACCCAGGCTAGCATACAAATAAATTACAAAAAGCCTATATTCCAAATTTCAATATGTTGTCAATCTTACCGTTTATTTCTTTCAATATTCAATTTCAGAATTGAACTTTTTAAATGTTCAATTCGTGACAGCACCTTTTTCGTAGCACAGAACCATTTATATAATTATTATGCCATTTTTTATTTATTTATTCCGCTTCTACTCATCAGAGGAGCAGAGACTTGTCAACTTTAAAAGTCTATAAAAGAATATAGGTATGATTACAAAATCCGGAAATCGGAAGAGAAGTTGAAATTGTGTTTTCTTTTAGTTACGCCATCTTGGAATTTTAATGTAGAGTCACTAACGCCTACTTTTCGTATTAATATAGTGCAATCATATTGTCATAATTAGCATGAAAAAATATCCTTACTTAATATGATACAATGAATGAAAGAATAATGCATTCAGGAAATTGCTATTTTTTCTACCACAATCCTTCTTTTAACTTCAAACAAGCAAAAATCGTTCAATTTATTTTAAATAAATCTTGACGAAGACTTTTGGAATCAGCGTTTATCGCAAATTCAGACACGATTGAACAACATGGAGGTTTCTACAATTTATTGCCCTTAATAAGTGAACTCATATCAAAAGTACAGAACGTAAATATAGACATAGGTTACCACACTTCATAAAAATATTATCAAACAGTTGTGAAGGGGGCAACTAGATGAAGAGTACTGGAAATCTGGGGAGACTTGTTGTCACATAGACTCCAGGGAGCACCATCAGTTGCTACCAGTGATTAATCTCTCATTATGTATATACTTTCTAGGGACTACAAATAATAATAACAATGATAACAATAATAACAATAACAGCAACAACAATAATAATAATAATAATAATAATAATAATAATAATAATAATAATAATAATAATAGTAATAATAATAATAATAATAATAATAATAATAATAATAGGTTAACAATAAATTTTTTGCGGAATTCTTAATTTCGATTTCAAAGTTGAGCGAGATTGGACGCACGTTAATACAGGGTGACCCCCCCCCCCCAAAAAAAAAACAGAGGACATTCAATTGTTTTTCTGAGCATTTTACAGTCAACAGAGAAAAAAAAAAGGTCGAAGACCCTAGTGTTTCGATGTGATGTCTTCATTTCATTCGGACAAAACACTATGAAACGGGGCCTAATTAGAGTAGGGACCCGTTAATTATTTATATGCTAATTGTTTTTACATGAAACCACGCTGGTTTTAAAGAGAATTGCCGCAAGTGGACTAATAACTGCTCATTCGGAGCACACACAACATCCGAAAATCTGGATTTATTTTTTAATTGGCGATCACCGCTAATCAAGGCCAGAAACAACTCTAGGATAAGGATTAATGAGTGTTACGTAGATAGAGAGACAATAGAGTGATGATCAGTAAACAAGTTACACCATGTTACGGCCAAGAACTTATTTACTTGAAAACAACCAAGTTACACCATGTTACGGCCAAAAACTTATTTACTTGAAAACAACCAAGTTACACCATGTTACGGCCAAGAACTTATTTACTTGAAAACAACCAAGTTACACCATGTTACGGCCAAGAACTTATTTACTTGAAAACAACCAAGTTACACCATGTTACGGCCAAGAATTATTTATTTGACAACAACTAAGTTACACTATGTTACGACAAATAACTTATCTACTTGACAACAACCAAGTTACATCCTGTTACGACCTATAAAACATATTTACTTGAAAAAGACCGAGTTACCCCATGTTACGACCAAAAACGTATTTACTTGAAAACGATCAAGTTACACCATGTAACGACAAAGAATATATTTACTTGAAAAGGACCAAGTTACACAACGTTACGATCAAGAACTTATTTAATTGACAACGACCAAGTTACAATCAACTGGTAAACAGTCTCACGGTATTGAGTTCAACTTAAACAGAAAGAAACTCTCCTTATATGATTTTCGTTTAGTTATAGGTACAGGTAGGGAGTGGTGGGGGGAAATTGTTGACGGCTTTGAAGCTAGACAAGTATTTGTAAGGAATGTTTTACAGGTGAGACTATAGATTGGGGCTCAGTCGATCACCTACCATAAAAGTAATGATAGATCAGAGTTAAACACGCAACATCTGAATCGTTAGTGGTGTAACTTGGTCGTTTTCAAGTAAGTCCTTGGTTGAAAAATGGTGTCACTTGGGCGTTTTCAAGTAAGTCCTTGGTCGAAAAATGGTGTAACTTGGTCGTTTTCAAGTAAGTCCTTCGTCGAAAAATTGTGTAACCTTGTTCGTTTTCAAGTAAATAAGTTCTTTGTCGTGAGTTATAAGAAAAGTGAGAGTGGAAATATAAAATAATTTCCGAGTGTTAAGTGCGCGTCACGAATGCAGTGTACCTTAAATCGCCGTTAAACGAAGCATAGAACATCCATCCTTGTCCCATCGAGTTCGTCCATGATACATTTGACAGCTGCAATGAAAACGCTTCTGGATTCTTGTGATACTAAAATCCCACTAATTTATTAGTCACTGGTGACGTCATTAACTTTTTCATGCGGAGACTATAAAACTCGTCTACAATTTACTAAAATGGAAAAGGAAATATTTATAAATATTTCTTTATCATATCGGAAGATACATAACAATGAATTTATATTCAACATATCAGACATCCAAGAAATGCCTAAAAATATTGCGATTAGCCATTGATGCCTGCAGTTTCAAGTGGCATGTGAAATCTTGCACTTGATGTAAAGAATACATGAGCCCTTACAAAGAGAGCACGTTTATTTTTATTTTTCAAGAATACGGAATTATATATATATATATAAATATATATATATATATATATATATATATATTTATATAACTTACTATATATATAATATAACCTATATATATATATATATATATATAATATAACATATATAATATATATATAATATAATTTATATATATAACTTATATATATTATAACTTACTATATATATATATATATATATATATATATATATATATATATATATATATATATATATATATATATATATAGTTTTCGGACGATTAATCGGAATCGAATCGAGAATCGAAAAAATCGGAATTTTGGGTCGTATCAGAATCAGAAAATTGTGTGCCCATTTGCCGATTCCAATAACAATTCTTCTAATTGTCTTTTTTTTTTATTTGATCTGCTTAAAAGAAAAATATTCTACCGCTGATAGTAATACTAAAATAATGAATATATATATTTATTTTAAGCTTTTAGAAAAACTAAAATCGATATGTTATGCCTCACAAGTGTATCCTTATGTTTGGGAAAATATCTGCACATTCAATATTTGTTTTTACGGTAATCGTGAAAAATAACAACTTTATAGTTAAATATTTAGATATTTATAAAGAATCGGTATCGGTAATTGTATTGTATCGGGAATTTAATACGGAATTGGTAATTGCATCGGGAACCGGAAAAATATTGAAATCGTCCCATCTCTAATATATATATATATATATATATATATATATATATATATATATATATATATATATATATATGATTAATAGAATTCTACAAACATGTGTTTCGCAGTTCTATGTCGACGTTTTGTTGTTGACATAAGTTTATAAACGATAAAAATAACACATAATGTCATCTAGGACTTCATGGCGTAACGGTTAACGCACTCGGCCATAATACATATGGTTAGGGTTTCAAATCCTATAAAAATTAAGATACTCTGACGGTCGGTAGAACCGTGAAAAACGTGTTTGTAGATTACTGTTTTTACAAGTACGAGGGGCGAATGCCCCTTACCCACTTCCCATAGCAGTAAAGCAACGAAACTTGGCACAATTATTAGTCTTTCTCTACATAGAAACCACCCAGAGTTATGCATTTCTCCCATCGTTTTATGCAGTTCTGGAGATCGTTTTTGTAGAACACCCCAGGTTGGTCCTCCAACCACGACGTGACTTCAGAAATCAAGGCTGCATCATCTGGAAAACGCTTTCCTTTTAAAAACAACTTCATGGCTAGGAATGGGTAAAAATCAGAGGGTGCAAGGTCAGGTGAGTAGGGAGGATGGGGTAGGATTTCATAACCACACTTCGTGCTTCTGATCTGGCGACATGCGAGTTGTGGACCGGAGCGTTGTACTGCAGGAGGAGGGTACCTTTGCTGATCTTGCCTCGCCTCTTGATTTTGATAGCTTCCCTTAATTTCCTCAAAAGTGAAGCATAATAGGCTCCTGTAATTGTGGTACCCTTTGCCAGGAAATCTGTCATAACTACTCCGTCCTGGTCCCAGAAGACTGTGAGTATGACCTCGCCAGTGGAGGGCTGCACCATTGCCTTCTTTGTAGGTGGTGAGTCTAAGTGCTTCCACTGCATTGACTGGGCTTTGGTCCCTGGATCATAGTAATGGACCCAGGTTTCATCCTGTGTAGTCAGTCTTTAGAAAAACTTTGACTCATCTTCTTGGCACATCTCCAAATTCATCCTAGAGCACTCGACGCGTTCTCGCTTCTGGAATAATGTGAGCAACTTGGGAATCCATTTGGCAGACACCTTATGCATATGCAAATGGTCATGAATGAAAGCTTCCACAGATCCTGTACTAATCTTGATATCTTGGACTATTTGCCGACTAGTAATGCGCCGATCTTCCAAAATGGCACCTCAACTTGACGGACAGATGCCTCATCAATGGCAGAAAGGAGGCGATCAGGTCTGGGAGCTGTTTCCATCGATTTCCGGTCATGTTTGAATTCACGATACCAGCGTTTTACACGGTTATATGATGGGGCATTATCACCATAAGTTTCTTTCATTGCATCAAAAGTCTCCTGTGGTGTGTGTCCTTCCAAATGCAAAAACCGGATCACTGCTCGACATTCAACAGGCTCCATTTCACATCTGACTCAGTTCAAACACCTGTAAAACAGAAACCACCATTAGTTCAGAGCTGTAATTTTCCACATAATCCGTAGAGATATAAATCATTGCACATGCAAAATTTCAGCTAGATCAGACAACTGGAAGTGGGCCAGGGACATTACTTATTGCATGCCCCTCGTAAAATAATAAATAAATTGTTTTTGTTTACTTGTTTACGTCAAAAATATATGGGCTATTTTCTAAAGAAAAATATTTTTCTAGACCTCCAAGGTTCGAGAAGATAATAATTGTATGCTCATTAAAAAAATCGGCGCGCGTACACACACACACACACACACACACACACACACACACACATATATATATATATATATACATATATATATATATATATATATATATATATATATATATATACACTCATGAACAAAAAAAATGGGCCAGGAAAGAAATGTACAATTTATTGCACAAAAAGCTGCATTACACAAAATGCAATTAAATAATAAACGAAAACGAGTAAAAAATATAAAGAGCAATATATTTACTTTAATAAAAACTTAGTATGGAATGGAATTGCCCTTAGATCTTTTTAAAAGATCAAGTCTTTTTATCATGCTCTCAACCAACTTGGAGCACTGTGAAGAGGAGATGTTATTCCATTCTCATTGTACTGCTTCCCATAATTTTTCTTTGTTGGAAAAAGTTTTTCTAACTAATGCACGAGATATTATAGCCCAAATATTTTCCATTGGGTTTAAATCTGGGCTTTGGCCAGGCCAAAACATCACATCAATTGAATTATCAGTAAGCCACTTCTTTGTGACTTTTGCTGTGTGTGCAGGGGCATTATCATGTTGAAAAATAATGTCATTGTTTATTTCTAACTTCTGGATGCTTGGTAATAGACCTCTTTCTAATATTTGAATGTATTCTTTGGCATTAATTGACGCATCACATATGATAATTTCCCCAACTCCTGCAGCAGAAAAGGTCCCCCATACCATTATTCCTCCGTTTCCATGTTTTACTGTGGTTTTTATGCAATTCGGTGAAAATCTTTCTCCGGATCTTCGGATGCAACGTTCAGGGGCATCACTGGCAAGGCAAAATCTTGATTCGTCCGACCAGAAAACATTTCTTAACCAATCTGCATCTTTCGTACTATAACATGATGCAAATGTCTTTCTGTCGCTGATGTTCTTCTTAGTTAACAAAGGTTTTTTTGCACATCTTTTTGATGAAAATTCCATTTCCTTCATCCTTCTGGATATTGTCACTCTAGAAAGAGAATTTCCTTTTGCTGTTTCGAATTGTTTGCTATGGTCAACATAAGTTTTTTTGCGATCCTTCAAAACGGTCATTTTAAGCCTGTGATCGTCCTTCATTGTGAATGCTCTGGGGCGACCAGAACCAACTTTCCTGCTCACTGTGCCTTCAATTTCGAACCTTTGCCCAATTCTCTTCACAGCTGAAAGAGATGTTGCCACCTTTTCTTCTTTCAAAATGTCGAAAATCTGCTTGTAAGTCAAATTTGCCTGTCGTAATCCTGCAATTCGGTTTTTAATTTTTTCGTCAAGATGTTGTCTTACTTTTCTTGGACTCATCTTTAATACTAATAATCTGAAAAATACTAAATAACAGCTAATTATTAGCAAACAAGCGATAAAAATTTTAAAAATTGTTTTCTTTCCCAATCATGGCCCATTTTTTTTGTTCCAATTTTAATCATGGCCCATTTTTTTTTGTTCACGAGTATATATATATATATATATATATATATATATATATATATATATATATATATATATATATACATTGATCTTTGTTAAAACTGAAGCTCTGTGCTTCTTAAGATATAACGACAGAGCATATATAAATAAATAACGATTTTGCTAGATTGCAAAGTCTAAGGTTTTATTAATCTCACGAATCATTTTTCTTTTCTAAATACATTTTCGTCACATTTACAGATCGGTTTTATTCATAGGGGGACAACCGATATTTGTCAATACTGGAATTTTCTTAGGTAGATTCAGAATCCCCCACACACACACACATGAAACGAAACAATTCACATCGAATCCATCCTCAGTTACGGAAGAGTTTTAGTAATCGCTACCTACTGTAGGTAGCTATCTTGTCCTATCCTGTCAAAATACCAATATACTGATTCAAACAATTCTATATTGTCCATACGTATTAAATACGTTCATACGTATTTAAGTTATTGTTCATACGTATTATTATTTAATAATACATTGAAAGCATTGCCAGGACCGCTGCGAGAAAGGTAGGTTCTCTCTACCGTTCTAGAAGCTACTAACGGCCGAAAGTATCCTGTACCTCTATAAGGCCACCATTCGCCCATGTATGGAGTATTGTTGTCATATTTGGGATGGTGCAGCTGTTACTAGTCTATCGCTCCTAGACAAGGTTCAAAAGAGAGTCGCCAACCTGATAGGTCCTGAATTGTCATCTAAGCTTCAGCCTCTGTCTCATCGACGAAATGTAGCATCCCTCTGCCTGTTCTACAAGTACTTTAAAACGGAGAATGCTCCAACGAACTGCAAGCCCTTGTGCCTCCTCAACGTAAATACCCCCGACAAACCCGAAAAGCAGCTAAATCCCACCCCTTCACAGTAGAGATCCCTAGATGTAAGAGGGCCTTCTTCTCCAGTAGTTTCTTCTTCAGAACCGCTAGACTTTGGAATTCTCTTCCGGGTTCCTGCTTCTCCAACTGTACTTACATGCCGTGAACTGACATCTTGCTGTCCAACACCCCACATAGTACCCCTGTAGCTTATGTCCCTGATAGTAGCCCCCTACATCAAGGTGGTAATGTGCCTTGTTTGGGTTGAAAATGTAATAAAATAAATAAATAAATTTATGTTATTGTTCATATGTATTTGCATTTAAGTTTAGATTAAATTCTAGAACGTTCACTATCCTATGGTGTTTCTAATGTCCAAATTTCTAATGTCCAAATTTCTAATGTCCAAATTTCTAATGTCCAAATTTCTAAAGAATTGATGCATAGCTTCTTGGTTTTCTTTGAGTTTCTATCAGTTGAGTTGATAATAATTAAGACGTCATCTTTGTAATAATTCGAAACACGAAAGACGAATGACAATTAATAAGATGTTGTTCATCTCGAATTAGTTATGCATGCTGAAAAATTGCAAAGATTTCCTGCACTTCAATTTCTTGTTCTCTGTCATTGGAGGAGAAGTCCTTCACGACTGAAGCAATTTTTATTTTTTTGTTCCTTTTCTCCGCGTTAGAAACGACCCTGGTATCTAACTCTGCCCCGTGGGGATGCATTTAAAATAGGGACAATGCTAATATGACATTCACTCTGAGTGGAAAGAATTTAAGGAGAGGTTGTGAAATAATATACAAGGGTTCAAGTTCAAGGATATCTGTTTCTTAGATGATAGCGATGGACACGTTGTTGTCTAAGGATAAGTTCTGGTAGGTTCCTATCGAGCGTTGTATCAGCCCGTGAGGTTTCACGTGGTTTTTAGGATACACCCGATTAAAATGAGTCATCTGGTTGTAAAGATGAAGTCTCAGGTGAGATAAAAGAGTCATTAGTATTAGATGCTACATTTTGTGGTTTGGGGGCAAGTTGACGCAGCGACACTGTGTCCTCCTTTCCAGTTCGAAGTCTAGCATGGGCGTATTGAGGGCTGCATTCTAGCAATTCCACTACGTCGACAAAGGGTTCATACTTAAATGACCGTACGTTACGTTTCATCAGGACAGGACCTGGATTCCAAAACCAACTGGAAAGAGTGGTATCAAATGTTGATTTCTGTATATATTGGAATATTCGCTCGTGAGGTGTAGCGTTAGTGGCAGTACACACTAACGAATGAATGGAATGCAAGGCATCGCACAAAATTGACTCCCAATGACTCGTTGTTATTCCTTTTTACTATGCAAAAAAAGTATTAGTTTTCTTGAAAGGAATGATGGACCTTTGTCTGAGTGAATAAAGGAAGGCATGCCAACCAGCGAAAATAGTTGATGGAAGCAATTAATGACTGTTTATGACGATATATCTTGACAAAGAACGGGGAAGCGTGAATATTCGTCGATAATTTTTTATAGATATTTGTTTAGACTATTAGATAGCAGGGGGGCCTTTTTAAAGTCAACACTTAAGCGTTCAAAGGTTGTGTCGCTTTGACAAGCTTACAATTAGTGGGAAGAAAAAAATCGCGGTTTTAATTCTGCACGGACGGAATAGTTTCCAAAAGTTCGCCGTTAGCATTTCAGCCTGGCGTTGCCCGGGTGCTTGGGGGGGGTGTTTAGCAAAAAAATAAATGTAGTAATAGTAAGGCAGGCTCGAACCCGTACCGCGAAGGAGGAAAAGAACGGGAAAAAACGTGACGTCTTTGCTATTACGACAACCGGAAGTGACGTAGGTTTTAATTAAGGCTAGATAATTGAAAGGGGGGATGACTTTCGAAAATATCGGCGAAAAAAAAACAACCTCCTCCAGTAGAAAAGTTGAGGGTGAAGAAATTAATGTTTTTAACCAATTTTTCTGTATTTGTCGACTGAAAGGTCGAGCTTCAAAACGATACTGATCTTGGTAAACTCTGTCACCTCTGTCGAAAGTTTAGGCAGACATGCAAACATACATACATACATACATATATTTATATATTTGTAGCTCAAATTTTCGACCCAAATTAAAAAGCTTGCCCTATCTCTGAATACCCTTTATGTAAAATTTCAAATGTTTAGACCAGAAATTGTCTGAGTTATTTGGTGGAGCCCGCAAAGGTCAATTCTTTTAAACATTGACCCCTATTATGACCATTTAACATTTATTGTTTTGGGCTCAAATAAAGTTATTAAGTTAGATCCATGTCCAAGGAACTTATATCTAAAATTTCAAGTGCTTAGACCCAAAATTGTCGGAGGAGTTTTGTAGAGTTCTCAAAGGTCAAATCGTTGAACTTTGACCCATTACCAGCCAAATTTCTGGCCGAAAACTGATTACAAAGATTTTCCCAAATCTCAGTACCCTGTATATTAGATTTTGAGTCTGTAGACTTAAAAGTGACATAGTTATTGTGTAGGGAAATGTACACAGACAGACATACAGACACTTTCACTTTTATAGATATACTAGCATGGGTGCCCGGCGTTGCCCGTGTGTTTGGAGGTGGATGCTGCGCAAAAAAAAAAAAGTTCAATTTTTTTTAACTTTATCCCCTATTATGACCCCTTAACCTTTATTCGTTTGGGCTCAAATCAAGTTATTAAGTTAGATCCATGTCCAAGGAACCTATATCTAAAATTTCACGTGTTTAGACCCAAAATTGTCGGTGGAGTTTGTTAGAGTTCTTAAAGGTCAAATCGTTGAACTTTTACCCCTTAACAGCCAAATTTCTGGCCGAAAACCGATCACATAGATTTTCCCAAATCTCAGTACCGTGTATATCATAATTCGAGTCTGTAGACTAAAAATTGACAGAGTTATTGCGTAGGGAAATGTACACAGACAGACACACACAGAAACACACAGACACACAGACAGACACACAGACACGTTCACTTTTATAGATATATAGATATGGAAATAATTTTTTGTTTACTATAAACTTTTTACGCAAATATTACGCAAGTATAAATCATGTAGAATATCTGCATGAATATAATTACACATAATAGTTAACTAAAGATGATCATCCCATAAGAAAACCGAACAAAACTAATAGGGAATTAATTAAAATGAATGTTTAAAAGAATATGCAATTTAGCTAGATCTTTTGCTAGTGAATGCAATTCATCAACGCATATATAAGAAAATTGTATTTTCTTTTTAAATAAACAGAAAAGCCCGGTCTCCTGTCTTTTCTGTTTATTGCTTTGGCTGTCCCCGACATCCAAAGACCAGCTACCAGCCCCTCTTGGGCTGGTTAAAGCTTTGTTTTATTGTTTTTTCGCCTCCTGTTGAGGCCATTAACTGTTTTTCTATTTTTTCCAGGTTTGTCTCTCTCCCCGGGCTCGACTTAAATAGCTGGCCGGTCTGCGTCTGAGGTGGTTCGGAGTCACATCCAACATAATCCTCAGCCAGGCCAAATCGGCGGGTCTGAGCCAGGGAGAAGACGCAGAGGGGGAGGGTAGCTGGTCCGGGCTCCAGTGCAGAAATGCCTAGCCCGGGGTCCAGTTCCCAGAGGGGGCTTCGGCCCAATCTGGGGGCCGGATCAGGCCCAGAAAAGGTTACACCACGCGGTCCGGGCTCCGCTTCTTTGCCTAGCCCGGGTTCTGGTGGGCGTGTCCCTGACACGCCCGCCGGTTCAGGCCCGGTAGATAGACGTAGAGGTGCAGTTGGTGCTGTCCCCCGCACCATCACTGTAGAGGAGTCCGTTGCACTAGGCGGCGGCTCCTGGACTATTGATGACACTGCTGTCCCCGGCAGTGGTAGGTTTAGGCCAGCTGCGAGAGGTGATCCAGCTCGGTGGGATCGGCAGAGGAAGAGGGCTTTAACTGTTAGCCCTCCCGCCCATAGGAGGACAGAACTCCTAGGGACGGGATTAAGACCTTCCACCTCTGCTGATTTCTCCACATTGAGAACCACCGGGCTGGATCAGGCGTTTACAAGCGACGTGCCGGACGACCGGGAGGAGGCCATTAATATGCTCTCGCTTTTCGACTCCCAGTTGAACGGGACAGTGGGCCAGGATCTCCAGTGTAGCAGCGACGAGAGCGGCCAAGAAGGGAGTGCAAAAGGAAGACCAGGAGAAGCGAGAGCATCCCGTCCCAAGAAGAAGGGGGCTGTTCGAACGGACCAAAAAAGTGGGGCAGTTGGTGCCATACCAGTACCAATACCATCGTCCCCGCGGAAAGCCCAGCAGATTGGCCCTCACTGCCAGGAACCAGCACGCAGGCAACAATCTCTACGTGTTCAACAATCCCGCCGGGGCAGAGAACGCCGCCCCCTCCAGTTTCTCCAGCGATAGTAACACCAACGCCCTCGGCAGCAGAGAAGGTGTGGGGACCCCAGTCCCAGCTTACTCCTGAGGAATACCGTCAGCTGTTCATCTCCAAATATAAGGAGTATACTGACGGTAATATCATCAAACCCCTGCCAGGTGTCGTGGAAAGACTAGCAACAAGAATCATTTCATTAGTCACCACTGACTGGAAAAAGAAAACTCTGGCAGGGGTCTCTAAAGACATCATGGCGGAGATGCTGGGGGATCTCCAAATACCTGCGACGTACATTTGTCGTCGCAGTTATGCCATGTGGGATCTGCTGCTGCCGACCGTCGATGACGCAATAAAGCTCTCCAAATGTGACTGGAAGTGGAGAGAGATCCGTTTTAAGCCAGTGTATCTGAGCAGGAGTCAAACAACGGTGAATATTTTAGGCGTCCCCTGGTTTCTGGACTCTGTGCAGATAGGTGCAATTATGAGCCAGTATGGGGACGTCGAAGCGGTCCTCCCGGCCCGTGGCCCCCGTAGCCTTATGGTAGGGGACTACACAGTAAAAATGCGCTGTGACCGGGAGGGCTTTCAGAGTATACCAGCCCTGCTCAGAAGTGATGTCTGGACCATGAGCGTCATCGTCGAGGGGCGGAGACCGCACTGTTGGCATTGCCAACAAGTAGGCCATATGGCAAGAGATTGCCCTAAGAGAGTCCCCCCAAAACCAGCTGCGGAACAACAGAAGGGTGTGGCACCAGCAGCCCCTGAGAAGCCAGCCGGAGGGGGCACAGAAACAACATCAGAAGGCTGGAGCACCGTGGTCAAGAAGAGAAATGGGAAGATCACGAAGACCCCCTCCACAAGAGAGCAGCCCCCTGAAGTACAAGGTCGGTCAGCTCCCACAGGGTCGTCCACGAGTTCTTCCACCAACGTCACCACCACCAAAGTCACCACCAAGGAAGTCGCCAGCGGCCAAAAAAGAAACCATCCGGTCTCCTCGTCCGACTCAGAAGGGGAGCAAGGAGAAACACCGGCTACTGTGGCAGAGGGCCAAGTGCCGAAAAAAGAAATAAAGAAAAAGGCTCGAAAGAATAAGGAGGCTGGGTCCCGTTCCCCGTCCCCTATGAACGTAGAGAATACTGTCTCTACGGTTCAGCCACCCAAAACCCCCACCCAAACCCCTTCGGCTGAACCAAAATCCCCATCCCTATTTGATACCCCTCCAACCGGTGCTCGGTCACTATCACGAGAAAGGCCAGAGATGCAAAACAACAACAACAGAAGAGCCAAATCTGCATCTCCGGTAAGGAGAGAAAAAACGAGAAAGCTCCCCTACCTTCCTGGAGACCGGATCTGCGATGTAGACCCCTTGCACGCTGACACATACATAACTCAGCGTCATAGGGGCCTAATAAAGCCGCTGAGGGAGATGAAGAACATTGATGGGAAAAAGGTTTCCAATCCCAAAAACTTTCCAGACGCCCCCTTAGTCATGACCTTTGTGCGTCAAACAAGAACTGGACGCACAAAGGCCATGTGGAACATGATCGAGGAAGCGAAGGGGGCGATTCCGAATTTAAAGTTGGTGGAAGAGGAGCACGACTCCCTCAAACAGCTGGCATCTAGGTGCGAAGGGAGGGTCCCTATTTACGTCCACCCTTGTTTTTATAGGGCCCTTAAATTAACCTTCCCGTTGGATGTCGGAGGTATTGCGCGGGACGGACGAGTAACGTCCGAGTTGCTTTCGGGCAACCTCGCCCAATCCTGCGGCACCCTTGGACCAAAAGACTTTAGGCCGGTGGTTGCGGATATCTAGGCACAATGGCCACGTCCTTGAGCCTGTGTAGTTTGAACGTAAGGGGCATGAGGTGCCGAAGCAAAGCCGCTAGGGTACTGAGGGACCTCATGTCCATGAATATAGATGTGGCTACGTTACAAGAGACTCACTTCAATTCCGTTGACGATCATCGGGTGCTGGAGGGGCATTATGATGTCTTTTCAACATACGGTGATAGTCAAAGTAGGGGGGTTTCTTTGTTAGTTAGGCGCACCCTTTCTGCAACGGTTAGCGTTGTTCACGCGGATACTGATGGTAGACTGATCGTGGCCGATGTTGCCGTGGCAAATAGAGCGTTTCGAGTCGTCGTGGTTTATGCGCCAAATTGCGTACGGGAGCGGGTTTCCTTTTTCCGGCGGTTGGAGGTGTTTCTCGGGGGTTCGGAACGGTTAGTTCTAGTGGGTGATTGGAATGCCATCCTTGATCCCAGGGTAGATAAGGTGGGTGGGACTAGAGGGACGGATGGGTGTGAAACCAGTCTGTTGGACCTGATGGCTAGATGCGATCTGGTAGACAGGTATCGGGTGGATCATCCGGGGCGGGAGATGTGGACGTGGCTCTCTAGCAGGCCTTCCGTTTCAAGTACTTACTTGGATCGGTTGTTAGTTAGAAGAGGCAACATAGAATACATATCTTGTCCCACGTTCCACTGGTTAGGCCACTCTGACCACAAACTACTTGTGGCCAGATTAGATCTAGATAGTAACCCCAAGTTAGCTGGGTACTGGGAGTTAAATACCTCCCTACTGGAGATAGATGACTTCCGGGAAAGGCTAACTAAACACATTCAGAAGGGATTAGTGGGGGCGGTTACCGGGAATAAGTGGTGGGTAAACGCCAAATCTAGCATTAGAGACTTCTCTGTCAAATATGGCCAACGCCTCGCGCTAGATAGGGCCAAGGCAGAGAAGCGTCTAGAGGATAGACTATCCCGGGCGGTGGCAGGGGGGGATTCCCTAGAAATAGGCCTAGCTAAGGCGGACCTGAGTCGTTTGGCTAGCGAACGATATCAGGGCCAGGTAGTTAGGGCTAGAATTAAAAAGATGCCCAACGAAGCTGTGAATGTGGATAGATCGGAACGTGTCCGTTCGCTCGGGCGCAAATCGGATAATTACATTCGTAAGATTCAGAGCCCGGAAGGGCACTCCTTAGTGTCGGCTCGGGGGATTTGCGAGCGGTTTCGGGTGCACTTTGAAGATCGTTTTGCACAGCTGTCCAGGCTCCGAGTCCAGGAGTTTGGTAACTATTTGGCTGGCTCGCCCCGCCTGGAGGCGGCCCGAGCGGCTAGTTGCGATGGTCGGGTTGCAGAGTGTGAGGTCGTAGCTGCTATGAAGCAGGTCGCCTATAATAGATCACCAGGACTCGATGGACTGCCCTACGAGCTATACTTGAGGATGTCGCACATGTTTGTCCCGATTCTGACGGGTGTGTTTAACCACTGGTTTGACACGGGATCTATCCCGAGTCAGGTTACCAAAGGCGTGGTCACACTTCTGAAGAAGAAGGACACACATGTTGGGGGGTTGGATGATTTTAGGCCCATCACGTTGTTGAACACGGATATTAAAATCCTGGCCCGAGTGCTGGCGAATTGTTTGCAGGTTGTTATCACTGACTTGATCGAACCGGATCAGACTTATGCTGTGAAGGGGAGATCAATTCAAAACAATTTGCATTTGATTCGTACAGTCCTAGAAAACCTAGAAGACGACACTGAAGCCGCGCTGATCAATTTAGATCAGTCCAAGGCGTTCGATAGGGTGGATCATCGTTTCCTGATGGCTGTTTTAGAGACCGCCGGCTTTGGGTCCGGCTTCTGCAGATGGATTTCCATTTTGTATGCTCGTCCGACGGCAGTTGTGCAGGTCAACGGGGTGCGGTCGGCGCCATTCGCGGTTTATCGGTCGGTGCGACAGGGGTGTCCGTTGTCGCCCTTGCTGTATGTCCTCGCACTGGAACCATTCCTTAGGAACGTGAGGACTAGGGTGGCTGGACCGGCCCTGCGCGGAATTGCTCTTCCTGGTGGTGCGCGAGCCAGGGTTTCCGCATTTGCCGATGATGTCACCGTATTTGTTTCGAGCGTGGTAGATATTATTACGGTGATTAAGGCTCTCAAGCGTTATGAAAAAGTTACAGGGGCTGTAGTCAATCTCAGCAAATCCGTTGGCCTGAGGTTGGCCGCTTGGCGGGGCTCGAATGCTTTGCCTGGCGCATTTGTCTGGACGGATGGCCCGGTCCGAATTCTGGGTGTTTGGTTTGGACCCGGTCTGTGTCTAGATAAGAACTGGTCGGAAGTACAGAGCAAGGTCGAAGCGTCTGTGAGGGTTTGGCTTCGAAGGGGATTGTCCCTTAAAGGCAGGGCGGAAGCATGCGCCACTTACGTGTTTCCGCTGATCCTTTACCGATTGGCTGTACTTCCTCTGCCTGCGGTCCGCATGGCGGCCTTAACGCGTGCGCTCTTCTCACTGTTGTGGAATGAGCGACGGCCGCTTGTCCGTAGACAGGTCTGTACTCAACGTCTTGAAGATGGGGGCCTGGGGATGCCTGACCTGGCAAGTCATAAAAACGCCGAAAGGTTGGCATTCCTGGGTAGAACTCTGATCGAGGAGTGTGATTGGGGTCCCGCGGTTGGTGAGGCTTTTCCCAACCTTATCCCCAATCACTTAATTGAATGCCAAAGAAGGCCGAGAGGGCAGTCAAGATTCCTCAACGAATGCCGAAATGCGCTTAGAGCGATGCCAGGGTCCTTAGACCTTGCACAGCCTAGAAGGGCATTATATCGGGGATTAGTGGTGGGGACCGCTTCGGACCCGCTTGGGGAGCGGCTGCAGCTGTCGGAAGGGGAGGTTCGCTCTCTATGGAATTGGGCGCCAGGCCGGGGATATCTTAATAATTCCGAATTTTCCCTGACCTGGCGATTGGTTAGAAACGCTTTACCCCTCAATGACATATTGTTCAGAATTGGTAGTACGTTTAGTCCTTTTTGTCCACGGTGCGAGGAAGATAGCTTAGAAACTGTAGAACATGCTTTTTATACTTGTTCCAAGCTCCGTGAATTCTGGGAGTATGTCAGTGAGGTCACGGCTCGCATCGTCCCCGATCAGGTGACGATCCTGGATTTAGAATCCGTAGTCTATAACGTAGATCCCTTGTGGCCCAGGGAGGAACGAATGGTGTTCCTAGCGACCTTGGCCGTAGCTAGACTGGTAGTGTGGGTTTCACGCATAGAGATAGGGCGTGGGGGGGAGCCGCCTTCTCATCGGGATCTGATTTTGTATTTTAAACACCAACTTAAAATCAAAATCAGATGCGATAGAAGGAGGTTATCTCGCTCACAGTTTAGTAGGAGGTGGATTCACACCGCTAGTTTATGTGCGTTCGTACGAAACAGGCTTGAGTACGTGTTCCCTGCTTAGGCATGGCACACGCTGACCGGATAAGCAATCCCCAGACAAAACTAAGACAATCCCGTAGTGGATCAGTCCCTTAGCTAGTTGGTATAAATGAGCTCCATGTCCCCAGTCTTTATTTTAGGTGTTAGAATACCTCCAAAGAAGCCCAGTCCTGATTTATTTATTTTATTCCAAACCTGTCCCAATGGTATTTTTCTTGGAGGTCACCGAACATCCCCTTCCCCCCCCCCTTTATTTTGTCCGTAGTTGTGCCCATTCCCTCTTAGGAAGTGCTCCCTTGTTTTCGGCTGATACCGGAAAACAGGAAGCATTTCAAAATTAAATAGGTAAGGGTGTGTCCGGATTAACACATTCATCGCTTAACGTTTTATTTGGTTCATTTATTTTTTATTACTGTTATTTTTCTTTATTTTGGGGTGTTTTAAGGCTCTCATTACCCCCGCCCATCACCCGCATATATCATACGCATCACAATTTCACCCCTCATATATCATACGCATCACCCTCATTGTTTCATGGTAAAATAAATCATTGTTCAAAAAAAAAAAAAAAAAAAAAGTCATTGTATATATTGTTCATATCATCGGGGTTTTAAGTAGATCCAACCCCTTGAGTGCATGTGGTATTGTGGTGACTGCAACTAGTTATAGGGAATAGACCAAGTGGACGACCCCCGACCCCCATTCTCCCCCCACACCCTTTTTGGCCTCATGCCACATTTAAAAAGACTTGTTGCACATTTTATGTAATTTTAATTTTAAAATTCCGTGAAGTTTGTAATTTTTTCTTTCTAAATAAATATTTAAATAAACAGAAAAGAGGCTTGCCTTTTTTCTGTTGTTCTTGGCCTTCGAGCCAGGATCAAAGTGTAGTATCTGTTCCGGCAGATACTGCAAGCAAAGACCATATGTGGGGCCGACCCCACATATAAGACCTTGGTCAATGTAGGGGTAACCCTTCATACCAAATGTCACTATCCAGCTCCCCTACTCCCCGCGGAGTTGTTCCCCATTTCCCCTTCACTCCCCACATTAAAAATCGGCCTTGTGCCTAATTTGCTCGGTGGGGGAGCAAATAAATACCATCTGTTCCGGCAGATACTGCAAGCAAAGACCAGATGTGGGGGCAACCTCACATACCTGACCTTTAACCAGCTCCCATTTCCCACCTCTCGGGAGCTGGCCCCCTTTTTCCCTTCCCCCTCCCTTCACTCCTCACATTAAAAATTGGCCTTGTGCCTAATTTGCTCGGTGGGGGAGCAAATAAATACCATCTGTTCCGGCAGATACTGCAAAACTATGACTAGCAAAGACCAGCTATGACTAGCAAAGACTATATGTGGGGGTAACCCCACATATCTAAACTTGGTCACTGAAGGGGCAACCCTTCATACCAACAGTTTCTAATCCAGCTCCCATTTCCCACCTCTCGAGAGCTGGTACCCCCTTTCCCTCCCCCCTCCCTCCATCTCCACATTAAAAAACGGCCTTGTGCCTAATTTGCTACGTGGGGAAGCAAATAAATAAACGGCAGATACTGCAAGCAAAGACCATTATAAGACCTTGGTCAATGTAGGGGAAACCCTTCATACCAATTGTCACTATCCAGCTCCCCTACTCCCCGGGGAGTTGGTCCCCATTTCCTCTTCACTCCTCACTTTAAAAATCGGCCTCGTGCCTAATTTGCTCGGTGGGGGAGCAAATAAACACCCTGTTGTCCTTGGCCTTTGGGCCGGGATCAAAGTGTAATATCTGTCCTGCAGATGCTGCACTTAAGATAATTTGTACCATTCAATGGAGGGGAAACCCTCTATACTGGGACAATTATTTTTTTTGGTAACCAGAGTGCCCCTTTTTGCCTACTTTTAGGGGGGGGGGCTGATTTTTACCCCACACTAAAAACGGCCTTGTGCCTAATTTGCTTTGGTGGGGAAGCAAATAAATACAATAAATAGAAAAGAGGGTTGCCTTTTTTCTGTTGTTCTTGGCCTTCGTGCCGGGATGAAAGTGTAGTATCTGTTCCGGCAGATACTGCAAGCTATGACTAGCAAAGACCAGATGTGGGGGCAACCCCACATGCCTGACCTTTAACCAGCTCCCATTTCCCACCTCTCGGGAGCTGGTCCCCTTTTTCCCTTCCCCCTCCCTTCACTCCTCACATTAAAACTCGGCCTTGTGCCTAATTTTCTCGGTGGGGGAGCAAATAAATACCATCTGTTCCGGCAGATACTGCAAACAAAGACCATTATAAAACCTTGGTCAATGTAGGGGCAACCCTTCATACCAATTGTCACTATCCAGTTCCCCTACTCCGCGGGGAGCTGGTCCCCATTTCCCCTTCACTCCTCACATTAAAAATTGGCCTGGTGCTTAATTTGCTCGGTGGGTGAGCAAATAAATACCTTGCCTTTTTTCTGTCGTTCTTGGCCTTCGGACCGAGATCAAAGTGTAGCATCTGTTCCGGCAGATACTGCAAGCAAAGACCATATGTGGGGATAACACCACATATCAGACCTTGGTCAATGTAGGGGAAACCCTTCATACCAATTGTCACTATCCAGCTCCCCTACTCCGCGGGGAGCTGGTCCCCATTTCCCCTTCACTCCTCACATTAAAAATCGGCCGTGTGCCTAATTTGCTCGGTGGGGGAGCAAATAAACACCCTGTTCTGCAGATACTGCGTTTCAGGTAATTTGTCCCAGTCAGTGGTGGGGAAACCCTCTATACTGGGACAGTTACTATTTTTGGACCCAACCAAAGTGCCCCTTTTCCCCTTTTTTCCCGGGAGCTGGTTTAACCCCACATAAAAACGACCTCGTGTCACATTGTCCTTTGGTGGGAAAGCAAATAAATACCAATAGAAAGGAGGGTTTTTTAATATGAATATCAATACACACAAAAGAAAAACGAATTTATAGGAGTATAGATAGATAGATAGATAGATAGATAGATAGATATGTGTGTGTGTGTGTGTGTGTGTGTGTGTGTGTGTGTGTGTGTGTGTGTGTGTGTGTGTGTGTGTGTAAGGAAACGATTAAAAAATAACGAGTTGTAGGGTTTTTTTTTAATATAATATGCAAGGAACTAACTGTATTTTGCCCATGGTGGATATCATTCCTGGGTTTATGTCATTGTTTCCGTCCCTAAGTATTTCTGTTTGAACTTATTTCTTCATAAATGTTGAATAGTATTCAAATACATTTTCTTTGCTCCGTGTCTTCATAACACGCAGTTTTGTTAAATAAAAAGTAGATGATTAACTAATTTTTTTTTTTTTTTTTTTTTTTTTTGCTGCCCGGGGACTGTGATAAAAATATAGAAGGCTTGCCGCAAAAACGTGCTCGTGTCTGTCTGTTGCGCGAGCTGAGAAGGAAAAACGAAAAGATCCAAGACGGCGACCGTCGTCTTTTAATATCCACGGTCTCGAACAGTTCTCGAATAATCGCCTCTCACAGGTAAATTTTAGGTGTGCCCGGGCACCATAAAAGCAGGTTGCTGGATGGAGTGGTCACAAGCCGTCAAACCTGTGTAGAGTGAACATTTCCCAACTTGTTTACATTGGACTTGAGGGCAATGATATTCTAGTCAGTCGAGAAGCAAACCAGCAGAGCAGTTCTATAAGCGGGTAGTTCTAAGAAAGAAGCGTTCATACCTGTGTAGAGTTAACATCGTTGTACGACTCAGACTTTTCCGATTCAGGGACATATTATCACTTGGTGCTATTTACTTACATCCCACAAGGGTAAAGTTAGACACAATGGCGTTTTTAATGTGGCGGAAATCCAGCTCTGGATTGGAACAAAAATAAACATTACCTCCGTCTCGAAAGATTACATTTTACTGACCAAGAATAAAAAATAATAAAGTATAGCCCCAGAACAGATATTACACTTTGCTCCTATCTAAAAGGCCAAGGAGGTCAGCCTTGTTTAACGACGAAATACATAGTGATGTTAATTTGTCGATGTGGTCATCAAGCATATCCTGCTCAAATTTGTCCATTCGGCCATATTTCTTTTCGCTTAAGATAAAAAAAAAAAACTACAAACCTTGCGCACACAATACGGATCCTTGGAAAATGATAGGGTTTTGGTGGTATTATTTTTCCATTAAATACCGCATGTTCCCAGGATTTCGAAGAAGTGGGGAAGCTTCCATATTTTCCCTGGGGCAACAAAATGGATCTAGTGTTTGGCCTCTTCCACGGAGAGAATTACTGGAAAATAAATGATTCGTTTCTGAATGAATGGCAGTGCGATGCTTCCCTTTCAACCCCTGCTCCTAATAGCACAACCACGCCATCATAAATTTAAATTCTGCGCACGTGGGCCCATTGCTTCCGAACAGCGCCATTATCTCCAAAAAGCAAGTGACTGCAGCGAATTCAGAGCTGGGAAGCGTCATATTTCTGCGTGGATTTTATTTGTTTTAAGTGAGGCAGCACATCGATATACGATGGCGGATTAGTTTGAGAACTAGTTTGCGAAATTAGAAGTATTGTTTATTTAACGCAGGAAGCAAATTTTGCAAGAATGAACGAATGACGATCAAACAAAACAAAGGTTTGGTAAAATTATATTCACATATTTAAAGTAAGCTTGAATGAAGAGTGTTGTCTGTGATTCCGAATGGCGCAATTCTTCAATTAGTTCATTTCGAAAATTCTGCAGCGAGTGTTATCGTCATGACATTTGTTGTTCCGGATAGCAACTGTAACATCCGAAGATAAAGGAGCGAAGATTTTACTGTTGGCATTGGTTTTCCCGATATTTTGCTAGTAAGAATTCTTTGTAAAAAAAAAAAATAACATTGAGTACTTACAAAAGGAATCACGTGAAGATCACCTGAAAGTGATTTTTTGTGGAACAAACTGGATTCGAACTTAAAACATCCAGGTCGTTAGTCTGTGTCGTTAACCATTTTGCCACTATCACTTTCCAACGAATGATGATTATGAGTAATCCAACCCGTTATCTGGTTCCACATATTGTGTTTAAATATGTAACTTGCATACATAATAGTGATGGGACGAGTCCAATATTTCCCCGATTCCGAAACAATTACCAATTCCGATTACAATTCTTTGAAAATCTCTAAATATTTGACTGTAGAGTTGTAGATTTTTTCTTTAATTATTATGATTTTTTTTTTAAATTACCGTTTAAAAAACATGCATATATTTTCGTAAACGTAAAAATACACTTATGGGGTGATATATAGATTATAATTTTTATTTGGCAGTTTAAAATCAATCAATATTTATTTGTTTATCATTAGTATTAGCAGTGAAAAATGAAGTTTTAAACCAAAAAAAAAAAAAAAGATTGAAAGAATCGTTTTGGAATCGAAAAATATACGCATTTTTTTTTTTTTTCTGATTTCGATACTCCCAAAAATGTCGATTTGTACTATCCCCTCTTTCAAATCTTATTAATTATCCCAACACTAATATATACGAAGTACTTCAATAAGTTTCCAATTTTTTTTCGTACGGGCACTTTTATTGATAGTACAAACATGAAACTCTACTCCCCTTTCGAAATAATCTCCTCCGGCTGTTATGCTTTTGTTGTACCATTCCAACAATTTCTGGAAGGTCCCATGGAAGCGCTCCTGAGTTAGCGTGTCAATGACTCTCGTCATAACCTCTTTCATCTCTTCCACTGTCTCATAACGACAGCCTCTAAGGTTATCCTTGAGCTTAAGGAATAACAAAAAAGTCACAGGAAGCAGGTTCTGGTATACCAGACCCTGCTTCTTGTGACTTTTGGTTATTCCGTAGGCTCAAGGAAAACCTTAAGGGCTGTCGTTATGAGACAGTGGAAGTGATGAAAGATGCTGTGACGAGGGTCATTGACACGCTCACAGAGGAGGATTTCTGTGGGGCCTTCCAGAGGTTGTTGGAACAGTAACAACAATAACCAAAAGTTCCAGAGAGCAAGGTCTGGTACTGTTACTTTTTGTTATTCCCTAAGCTTAAGAAAAACCTTACAGGTTGTCCTTATGAGACAATTAAGAAGTTGAAAGATGCTGTGACGAGGGTCATTGACATGCTCACACAAGATGACTTTCATGGGGGTTTCCAGAAGTTGTTGGAAGAGTAACACAAGTACAATGTAGCCGGAGGAGATTACTTCGAAAGGGAATAGAGTTTCATGTGTGTACTATCAATAAAAGTGCCCATGCAAAAAAAAAAAAAGCTTGGGAACTTATTGAAGGCGCCTCGTATATTTATATAATGTATGAATAAATAATGTTGTAACTGTAAAACTATTTTACTGTTATATTTCTTGATTTGCTTCCGTTCGTGTTTACCCGTTACCCATCCGCACTGTATTGGCTTCTATAAATTACAAGCACACAAAAACCATATTTCAAGAAAACTACATGAACCTTTTAGAATGTTTTCGTTAATTTAATTCTTTTATGATGTTTGATACACGAGTATTTAGGTTGTTCCACCGCTGAGTATTGTGAGAATTTTTTTTTTATGTCAGTTCGAAGTTGACAGGTGTTTTTGTTTTCGGGTGAATAATGGCCATTTAAAAAAAAAAAAAATAATAAATCCAGTATAGAAAGCTTTACTAGTTGCTCTTTGAATGAGTATAAATGATCAGCATTAGTCTAGGCCGCTGACGCAGCGCCACAAGAGAGAAAAAAAGAAAGCTTCTTTTTGTCCTGCGATATTCTTTATTGGTTTCTCACGAAAGGTTGACATAAAACCCCCATTGCACGCATAATCTTAACTTCTTTCATTGATCAACATAAAAGTTTAGACATTTTGACACTTGTAAAAACAACTTCGTATAATGGATTTCGTGATCTATATTTTTAACTTATCATAAAATAATAATAATAATAATAATAATAATAATAATAATAATAATAATAATAATAATAATAATAATAATAATAATAATAATAATAACAACAACAACAACAACAACAACAGTAGGAGCGCTAGGAATGATACCAAAGAACTTTGAAAAAAGAATGGGAGAGATAGATATCAGAAGGATGACCGAGAAAATACAACGAATTTCAATAATGAAAACTGCAGAAATATTAGGGAAAACCCTTGAATGTGGAGACCAACATCACACATAAACTACACACAAACTGGACACAAAAACGGCTACAGATGCAAAACACAAAGTAACATTTCATGAAATCATCAAAACTGAAACTGTATAAATGAAAAAACCGCGCCCACCTTTTTTTTTTTTTTTTTTTTCACCCCTCTGAGTGTCACCATAAACAGGCACCACGCCAAATAATCAGGGTCAATGCGCAGTGTAAGATCGTGAAGAGAAAACACTAGCCATACCTCCACTGGAGATGTGCAAAGAAGACTGGGACCTTGGGAAGGCTTATTGCCACCCAAATTCCACTGAAGACCATTAGTTTCCGTCAATGAGTAATCAATAATAAGCGGCTGTTGCGATAACGCAAATTAATTTGCAAAATTTGTCGAT
>NC_136518.1:47122464-47162464 GCF_053919585.1 Euprymna scolopes
CGTGGTGAGACGACAGCTATGGATGGCAGTAAGTGCTGAGAATGCAGTTAGGTGATGCAGAGTTCCTATCCCGTCGCGGTTACCACCTGACGAAGGCCAGACGAATAGTTGGCCGAAACGTCGTGAAACAACAACTAAGAAAGATGAGGATAATATTCCGCAATAAAATAAATTAATAAATAATACTATTCTCAATAATGAATTCCAATTAAGATATATATTTTTTCAAGTTTGATTAAAGTTTGTTATGATATCTGTTTTTGATAAAATTGTAAGGTTAAAGTACAGAATACGTACAAAACATCCTCCCCGTGTTAAGAAGGGCTTTCTAAATAATAACGTTATTATTTCATCACGGATCAATAAGTGCACTAGTACTCAAAATGTCAGTCAGATCGGCCCAGTAGATTCCGATAAAACGGGGAACTTATATACTGATTCCTTTTAATGCCTATTAATTCCTAATTGTGTATCGAACGAATACGATAATACTTAATTCGCTGCACCTTATCATGACAAAGGTCCATACATAATTATAGCCAGATTAAGCCAATAGTTTCCGAGATAAAGTGGAACGAACAAACTGGCGAACATACCAAGAGAAATATTATATAGCAGGTGCTAGGTACATAGATTTGATGCAACATAGTTTTGCTGATACATCTTCAGAGACACGTGATTCACAACGCAATGTAGTTTGATAACTTGTCGATAAATTTTGGAACAGAATATCGGTGAACGATGTTTAACGTCGTCGAATTCCGGCGAAGCTACCGGAAGGAAAACGGTCCGATATTTCTGATATTTTGCAACAAAGCCCGAGAAAACCATTACGAAAGGCAGTGCGATATCCGGATCTAACCTAGTACACACACGAGCGAGCGCGTTTACACACGCGGGAACATATAGGGATTCAACATGTTGTAGACTCCATCGCAAGGAACATAAGAAAGAAAGAAAGAAAGAAAGAAAGAAAAAGGAAGAGGAAAGAAATTCTATTTGTTGTTTCAGGTTTAAACAAAGATCTTTACTCGTCTTTCTCCGACCACACGCGGCTTCTCATGTCAGTTGTGGCGTCACCCACGTCTCTCTAACGTAATTCTCTCTCTCTCTCTCTCTCTCTCTCTCTCTCTCTCTCTCTCTCTCTCTCTCTCTCTCTCTCTCTCTCTCTCTCTCTCTTTATTTGATCTGGGCACATCTTCTGTTTCTAATCTTTTTCCTCTCTTACACAGATATCTGTCGTGAAATTGTTATTAATATACATTCAACGAGTTCTTTCAGTGGGCAACTAATGTTCTTCAGAACATAAATAAGGAGGATTAAAGCTCGTATTGCTTCTCAATGGCGGACTTTTAAACATTTCTATTTATTTATTTATTTATTGAGATGAGGCTGCATGATTTGTGCGTTTTTTTTTTTTGCAGACTGTTATCCTCATCTTCATAGTAAAAATTATGAACGGCCCTGTCGGTGGGGCATTAGAATACGCCGACTGCCCCCCTGCAGAGGGTAAACGTCCCTCAATGGGGGTCCTGGATATGACCTCAAACTATATCCAGTGGTGAGGCCCTAGCTTGTGGCTTTGGGGAGAGTGGAGCCACCCTTTAATTACCATTGCTCCTAGGTCCACTCTGGCCCGGAGTGGTAGTACCTGTTAGGGTCCCAACTATGGGTTAAATAGAAACCGACGTGAAACAAATATATTCTGTTAAAAAAATGTTTTTCTTCAAAATCTTTGGATCCGGCATTAAATAACCCGAAAAAGGGTTGATATGCCGTAAAACAAAAACAACCAACCAACCAACCAACAAATTATGAAACCTCATCTCCACGCATTCCAAAAGTAATAAATGTATAAATACGGTACGGACCCGACAATGGAACACCAGAGAAGAATACAAAATTGGATTTATAAGACCATAAACCTTACCTTGATTGCCCTCCAGAGCGCGGTGGCGCAATGGATAAAGACGTTGAGTCTCTACGGTTCCAGTTGAGAATTGTCTGAAGATAGCGGTTTCAATTCTACCCGAGCAAGCCAGAGGATTAGTTGGCCATACCTTGTGAGATAACAAGTATGTAAAGCAGTAATTATTGAGGACAAGTTACAAGATTCAGCATTCCTATCCGTCACGGTTAATGGCCTAAAGAAGGCCAGAGGATAAGTTAGCCGAAACATGATGAAACAACAACAACTACGAAGATGAGAATAACAGTCTGCAAAAAGAATGAATGTCCAAATTTCTATTCATGTTTCGGGATTTTGGAGTTTAGGGTTGATATTATGTAATATTTGCATTATTAGGAAGTGTGGGATAAACCAATTACCCTTTCCGTATCACCCCAAATACGATCGTAGTCATATAAACGTCCGTGGGTTGATATGTCGTCGCTGATGTAGCGTTAGTCGAAAGCGCAACAATAAGCGATGATCTCGGCGTCTTTGTCAAGGCGTTATGATTTGAATAGCCGTGTAGAATGTCTCGCAGCTTTCCGGGAAGTACTATCTAGACGGGGTTGTTCATTCAGTAAAAAAAAATAATGTGTGCTTGTTCAGATTGGCACTTATAACGATAAACAAAGATGAAGGACATTTATATTATATCTACTTGTCACAGAATAAAGATTGTATATTCCAAAAATCACAAAAATTGATGAAGTATTTTTTTTTTTACTTACAGAAAACAAATTTACTGTTTTTTACCAATAAGTGACAGATGAGGCCATTTTTCTTGAGACAACATAATGAGGGGAGGTAATCAGTGATTATTATGAGTTTTCACGTACATTAGGGTTGTTTGCCCTAGTCTACCGATTCGTTGAATTCATTTTTTCCCCATCATTGAAACGGGGTAAAGTCTTGAAAAAATAACTATTCGATCAAATTACATGATTTGGGGAATTTTTCATCATCGTCTTCAGGGCTTACCTGCCCTTTGAGCCGAGATCACAGTGTAGTATTTGTTCTTCAGATGCCGCACTTCAATTTCTTGTTCTCTGTCAGTGGAGGAGAAGTCCTTCACGACTGAGACAATTTTTTTTATTTTTGTTCCTTTTCTCCACGTTAAAAAAAAACGACCCTGGTGTCTAACTCTGTCCCGTGGGGAGGCATTGTAAATAGGAACAAACTTTACTCAATGTTAATCAAACACAACAAAATTCTTGTGAAAAATATATTCTCGTATTTACTTGAATCTTGAATGAAATGTGTTGTCTGTGATGATGTATGATAGGCACGATTCTTCACTTAGTTCCTCTCGCGACATTTTCTTTTCGGCGGCATCAGTTATCGCCATGACAGTCATCGTTCCGGTTAACGACTATAGAATGCGAAGGTAAGAAGACAAAGAATGTCTCTCACAGCTTGTCTTCCGAAACTCTTAATTTCCTCCAAACTTAACTGAAAAAACTCCGAAAACTCTGAAAACTTATAAATTAACTTTTATTCACAAGCAAGGTTACCCGACTACGTCCAGGATAAGTCATCGCGCCATGGCTACTATGCAGTCTGATTGTCTCTCTCCGATTTAAATCACTCGTCGTTTCTCATATACCTGCCTATGAGACTTCGACCAGATTTCATTAACCCTCACGTAATACTAGTTGACCATATTAATTTATTTTTATTTCGGACTATTATTCTCATCTTTATTAGTTGTTGTTTTTTATCTTTTATTGGTTTTTGTTTTTCACGACGTTTCGGCTAATATTCCTCTGGCCTTCGTCAAGTGGTAACCGCAACGGATAGGAACTTCGAATCTCCTAACTGCATTCTCAGTAGTCACTGCCATCCATAGTTGTTGTCGTCTCACCACGTTTTTAGCCAAGTAAAGCTTCTGGGTAGGATTGAAACCGCTATCTTCAGACAATGTCCATCTGGAACCGTAGAGATTCAACGTCTCTATCAACTGCGCCACGGGGCCCGAAGGGCGACCAAGGTTGGATTCTTTGATCTTATAAATTCACGTTTATTTATTATCTGATCTTCCATAGTCGGGTCCGTATCGATTGGTATATATATATATATATATATATATATATATATATATATATATATATATATATATTATTATTATTATTATTATTATTATTATTATTATTTAATTGGAATTCATTTTTGGGATGAGCATTATATATTAATTTATTTTTATTTCGGGCTATTATTCTCATCTTTATTAGTTGTTGTTTTCAACAACCAATAAAGATGAAAACATCAACTAATAAAGATGAGAATAATAGTCCGAAATAAAAATAAAATTAATATATATAATGTTCATGTCAAAAATGAATTCCAATTAAGGAATAATATATATATACTAGTTGACCAGTTGTTGTTTTGGTTCTCGACAATTGTGCTTGTTTCTGGATTTAAAAAAAAAACAAAAAAAAAACAATTCCTTATTTTTTAATTCTTTTTTTTTTTTCTTTACCTCACGTCAATTGTAAATTGATAACTCTCTGTTTCTCGGGTACACTGCTCCTATATAAAAGAGTATATTTAAACACCTAGATTTCTCCGTAAGACCCTGAACACATTGACACGGTGGAAGTCCTAGGAAAATCATGCTTGAACGCGTGAGAAGTAATTTGAAACGATGCAGAATGAAGCATGATTAATTCTTGTCAAAGAAAGTCCGAATAACAAGACGTACTGCGTGGGATGACCTCCCTAGAATTCAAAACTAGATATTACCACTACAAATCACCTTCAATAACAGAAAAGCCGAATAAAGACGTTAGCGTTAACACCGTTAGGCCGAGGAATTCGAAACATGTGCTCTCAAAAAGGGTGTAATTTATCAAGACAATCAGATCAGTTTTTTTTTGTTTTTTTTTTTTTTGTAGTTGTTAAAGGAAAGGAACTTAATCTTAGAATTGAATGTTAACATTCACTTACTAAATTTCGTTTTCTATGATTTCTGCCATATTGGATATGCGTGTACCCCTTTACCCTCATGTATATTATAGCGTGTATTCCATCAGCAAATATGCTCATCTGAGAGACAATTTTATGAAGGTCATTAAAAAATATTAAGAATAATAAAGGTTCGACATCGACCCTTAAGACACACCTGCATTAACATCATATTGTTTGGACGCCCGGCCATTGAGGACAACGATTTTTCTTTTGGCTAGGAATGGTCTGATTATTAATTTTATTGCGGACTGTTATCCTCATCTTTTTAGTTGTTGTTGTTTTACGACGTTTCGGCCAGCTATTCCTTCGTCAGATGGTTACCGAGACGAGATAGGAACTCTGAATCTCCTAACTGCATCCTCAGTAATTACTGCCTTCCATAGTTGTTGCCGTCTCACCACGTTTTTTTGTTTTTTTGTTTTTTGTTTTTTTTTTTTTGCCAAGTAAGCCTCTGGCCGGTTTTGGGTAGGATTGAAACTGCTATTTTCAGACAATGCCCACCTGGGACCGTAGAGATTAAACATCTCTATCCACTGTGCCACGGGTCCTGAAGGGCTTCTTTTTTTTCTTTTAAACATACTGCCTTCCATAGTTGTTTTCATCTCACCACGTTTTTTTGTCAAGCAAGCCTCTGGTCGGCTTTGGGTCTGATTATGTTGGGCATTCATCCAGAAATAGCATAGGATTTTATTTTTATGACAATCCCTTCATGGCAGACCTTGTCAAAGCTTTGAATATATCAAGAGCTACAGCTATAGCTTCCCCCGTCTTATCTAGTCAATGGTTATATGCGTTTAGAGGACTGTTCACATATCTGCAATAGAACGGCTTTTTCTAAATCCATACTCTTGGTAAAAAATAAGCTTATTAATAAGATGGCAGACTAGTGCTTGATTGATTAAGGATTCAAAGACTTTGGCAAAGAACGGCAAGAGATTGATGGGGCGATAATTGAGCGGGTCTGTTCTTTCGCCAAAATTCTGTCAGGGACGCCACACCAGACTAGATATTTGTTAAATAGTTTGAAGACATGGGTTAGCTCAGCAAAGCATTTCTCAATTAGTATGGCAGGGATTAGATCAGGCTTATTACAGGTATTGGAAGTTTTTTTTTATAATATCACGGATATCAGAAAGGGCGATTTTCGGATCTACAAGTGTGGCTTGTCTGCAAGGGGAAATTATATAATAGAAGCTGTTATTGAAATGGAGGGAAATTTCATTGAATGAAAATATTAAATTGGTGTCGCTTATGTATCAATGTCGTTTTATTTGATTACAGATGTGTTGTTGTATCTTACTTTTTATCATCCTTAAAAATACAATAATTTTTCTCCAACACCGGACGCAATTTCTGTGGAAATAGTCTTCATTCACTTCTATTTCCTTTTTATGTATAATATTAATCCTTATTTAAGAAGCTCAATGTAATTATAGAGCATATAATAAATAAATTGCAAAAGTCTATATTTCAGAGTTCATGATGTTGACTATCTTAAAATTTATTCCTTTAATTTAGTTGACACTTACAATTCCTGACAGTATCTGTTTCGTAGCACAAAATCAATCACTTAATTATTATATCAATCAGTGAATCTATTTTGGCCTTAACTCATCAGAAGAAATAGCAATAATCAATCCACCAAAAGGAAATAAAATGCGTTTGGACATGATTAAAAAATCCGAAAATTGGAAGAGAAGTTGCAAATACCTTTCTTTCGTTACGCCATTTTAATATATATATATATATATATATATATATATATATATATATATATATATATATATATATATATATATATGCAAGCATGTATGATTGAACACAACAGTTAATCTTTTTTCCGATTTTTCTGGATAGCTTTTCCGCCAGCTGAAATCAAAAAGACCGCTCGGCGAATGGAAAAAAATATCAAGAAAAATCGGGAAAAAGAATAACTCTGTCGTGTTCAATCAGACTTGCTTGAATAATGACTTGGTGCCTATATATATATATATATATATATATATATATATATATATATATATATATATATATATATATATATAGACTCGAGTCTTGGACTTCCGGTTCGTTGACTGTCATGGCTCTTGTGAGCTGCGACGTTGTTTGGCTGTGGAATTTATTATATATATATATATATATATATATATATATATATATATACACACACACACACACACATATATATATAGTTTTTTTACATGGGGTTCACCGCTTATCAAGGCCCAATGGCCACTCGGGGATAAGGGTTATTGTGTGTACAGTAATCAAAGGGATAGTGTAGCAATAGTATTGGAGAATTGGTAAGGTGTCATTACTTAGGAGGGCGGTTCATCAGGAATTTGTTTGTGTTGGATTTGAAGACATCCAGGTTGAAGTCGGGAGGGAAACAGGTAAGCGGAACAGAGTTCCACAGGCGTGCAGTTCTAATACACACACACACACACACACACACACACACACATATATATATATATATATATATATATATATATATATATATATATATATATATGTATATATATATAAAGAGAGGGGCAGAGGGAGGAGGGTATTTTATTGTAATACTATACGCACTTCGTCTATTGAAGATTGGAGATAGTCAGATTTCGTCTGTCTGATAATTTTTGGATAGCAAACGTTCCTAACTTCCAGATAGATTCGTGATTCTGTTTAAATCCGAAAGCTTGGTGGAAATGCATATACTAAAAAGAAAAACCTAATGGCTCTATTGAGATTTAATCTTTAAAAGCATTACCGTTTAGGCTTACAAGTTGTCTAATGAATGTGTCTAATTTTATGAAATGCCTGGATTGTTTTTCGTTAAGGAATAAACAGTTCATGGAATGCAGGAATTTATACTCTCAATTTTTCTTGCGCACGTGAGAACTCCCTCCTCTGTGTTACGATTGGAGACCTGTTTGTGAATGTATTATTTATTTAGGGCAGATTTTCTCTTTTAATGGCAGCGTGTTTCATAGACGAGAAGTTCTTGAAAATAAACTCTGTTCAAGGAAATTTCGTTTGAAGAAAGGAATACAGAAGAAGAAAGGAAAGTTCTTTGCCGTGGTGATAGTAAGAGGAGTTCTTGCTGTAAAATATTTAAAAAGATGAATCTGAGATTGAAGCTAGGTCGAGCACTTTTCGAGGAAAATAATAGCAATTATTTTAGTTCTAACGTAATACTAATTGTATTTTAGCTTATTAATTATTTATTAATTACTGTATATTACCAATCACCAATTCTACATAAAAATTCTCAGTAATGATTATTTAATAGAAATTTAAGTCGTCACGTGTCCGCCTCCAGTCATTGACCTTTACATGCGTGGCTTCCGGGCCTGTTTATAGGAATCTCCTTGCCTATTTTCCAATTCCAGCATTCACGGAACTGCCTTGCTGGAAAACGTTTTTCATTTTTGTTCGGGCGTAACGCGATATTCAGCTGTGAATGCAGAAAAAGAAGAAGAAGAAAAAGAAAAGAATTTACTGATCGTTCTTTAATCTTATGAATTCTTCGAAATGCCTTTTGTTGGTACCTCGGGATAAAAATATAAAATCATAAAATATATATTAAAAAAATAAATAAATAAAATACCCAACATCAAAGATAGAAACGCAATTTCTTCATAAAAGACTCTGAAAGGTAGAGATAATGGCTGTAAAAATCAAAGTTTAGATCCCCCAAGGCGAAACCAAAATTTTAGAAGACAAATCCTAAAATGGTTGGTTGTTTTTGTTTTACGGCATATGAACCCTTTTCAGGTTATTTAATGCCGAATCCAATGATTTTGATCCTAAAATGGAGTAGTAGTAGTAGTAGTAGTAGTATTTGGATTTTCTGGACTACTGTTCTCATCTTGAGTGTTATTTTCACAACGTTTCGGTCGATATAACCTCCGATCTTCTTCAAGTGTATCTTGTGGAACTTGGAAATGTTTGAGTCGGAGTCGGCAATTTGGACGGAATTTCGAACGGAACCCTTTATTTACTTCATGAGGACGCTATGTTCTTGTTCCGTCAGCCATGACCGGATAGAGGTCCTTAGTAATTCGCAATTGTATTTTTTGGTCGCCCATATTGAGAATTGAAACTTCAACCTTTAGGAGAATATCACTTTTACAATTGATTTTTCCAAATGCTCTAACCACGGATCCTCGTGAAAAAAAAAATACAATTACGAATTACTTATGACCTCTATTCAGTCATGGCTGACGGAACCAGAGAATGCTACCCGCATGAAGTTAATAGATGGTTCCGTTCGAAATTCCGTCAATTTCACAAGTTCGACGGAAACATTGCCGAGTTCGACAAGATACACCTGAAGAAGGTCGGAGTTTACATCGACCGAAACGTTGTGAAAATAGCACTCAAGATGAGAACAGTAATCCCATGAATCATAATAATACGAATAACTAATCCTAATTTCAAAAATTGAGAAACGTAATTGTACTAGTGGTATTCATAGAAGACCCAGTAACAGCACAAATAATGTCAGCGGACGAAGAACCAACGGGGCACTCACACTGGGCGGGTTAAACCGACTTCCTCTTAAGGAGGAAGTTTCATGGGAATTTAAAATTCACAAATGGTTCCCAGCTGATTATATATTCCCGTCATGGGAGATGACAAAGTTAGGTTTTTGCATCTCTTGCAAGGAAGTGATGACGTCCTTTTACGTCCTGGTATTCTCAAATAGTCACCCATCTTATACTGACTAGGCTCATAGTTGCTTAACTTCGGTAATCAAATAAGAACCAGTGTGTCAAAGTGAGTATGCCATATACATATATAGGCATAGCAGTAGTAGAAGTAATAGTTGTATATTGTAGCAGTGATCTAATAAGTATAAGTAGTACTAGCATCTGTTGTAGCAGTAGTATATATATATGCAGTAGTATTTAATAGGAGTAAAATAAGCTATAGCAGTTGTATTAATAGTAGTTTTCTTGTTAGTTGTATAAGTAGCGGTAGCAAAATTAGTGGAGGTCAAAATTAGTCGTACTAAAAGGTTGTAATAGTGTTGTAGCAACAGTATTAACTGAATATGTAAAGCTGGTAGCAATGTTAATCAAAAATACTAGTACAGTAGTAGCAGTAGTAAGGTATCAGAAGTGTTGATAATGAAACTGTAGTAGTAGTAGTTGTAGTAGTAGTAGTAGGTGTAGGAGGAAGAGGAGGTGAAGGAGTTAGTAAAATAAAGAAAAAAACGAAAAAGAAGAAAAAGACATATAGAAAAAGAAATATTGAAAAAAAAAGGAAATAGAAAATTTTAAAAATTGGGAAGAACAACGTGCACAAGCACAAGAAGAAAATATAGTACGGACGAATTGGATGAAAAATAAAAAGAAAAATGGAGAAATATATAGTGGACAAATAAAAAATTAATAATAATATATTATTATAGATAATAATACGAAGAAGAAGAAGAAGAAGAAGAAGAAGAAGAAGAAGAAGAACAACAACAACAACAACAACAACAACGACAACAACAAAAACAGCAACAAGAGGAAAGAAGATGGGAAGGAATTAGAAGAAAACCTTTTGAATTCATGATAAAGTCAAAATGCAGTAAAAACTAAAAATATATTTCCCTGAAACAAAATGGGAGTTTCGACTCTTTCAGTCGCCACTTCTGTTAGAAAAATTAATAAATTCACAAACTCACATCTTACCCAACACCCTACAAAATAATAAAATGAAAGCCAATGTTTCCCTTCAGGATGACATAAATTTGCAGTATCAAAATATTTTTCTAATAAAAAGAAATGGCGGAACTATCGGCGGTGCGTTCGTTCCTAGATTAATGTCTCGCGATACTAAAAGAAATTCGCGTGTTTTTTTTATTACTATTTAAGGTGTTGACTCCTATTAAACACACACACACACACACACACACACACATACATATATGCATACATACATATATATATATATATATATATATATATATGTATATATGTATATATAGTAAATCGAAATAAACATTTATGACATTTTATAACGCTTGAACATCACTCCATTTGGCATATATATATATATATATATATATATATATATATTATATATATATAATATATATAATATATATAAACAGAGAGAGAGTGAGACACGCATATATATATATATATATATATATATATATATATATATATATATATATATATATATATATATATATATACATTAGGGTAGGTCGATTTTTAACTTTTTTCTAAAAATCAAAAACGTTAATGGACCGAAAGTTGTGTCTATACCTATTGAATACGCATACCAAAAATTAGATCTGAGTCTTCAACGGTTTTTAGCGAATTTGACATAAAAGATTTTTAATAAACACGGGCAGAAAACCCCTCGATTTTGGTGGATTTAGCCTTAATATTGATCTCAAAACTAAATAATTTCAGCATTTAAGCCAAGAAATCTTATTTTATTTGATGGGAATATAATTTGAAACAAAATTATAAAAAAAATTCAAATTGAAATTTAAGCCATCCCCCCACTTAACTGCGCCGAGTTTGAAATGATATTATTCAAACAGAAATTTTTACTCCAGATACAATATGTATTTCGACAGTGAGGTGCTTAGCTTTTATCTGACTTTTTATGCTTTTTTTTTACATGGCGCTCACCACTTATCAAGGCCCGGAAGCCACTCGAGGATAAGGGTTATTGCGTCTACAGTAATCAATGGGATAGTATCGTAGTAATCGTTAGTATTGGAGATTTGATAAAGTGTCTTACTTAAGGGGGCGATTCATCAGAAATTTGTTTATGTTGGACTTGAAGACATCCAAGTTGTAGTCAGGTGGGGAACAGGCAAACGGAAGAGAGTTCCACAGTCGTGCAGTTCTGAGAAAGAAGCTTTGTTCATGGAATCTACGCTTTGATTTAGGCACAGATAAAGAGTGGTGAAAATTAATGACAGTGGTTTCAGATAGACGAGTGTTTATCGTGAAAGATTGGCGAGGGGGGACCAGAGAGTGGAGCTCAGATGAGCACTTGCCATGGAAATAACGATAAAACAAAGACAGGCTCGCAACGTCTCTTCTGTTTCTGGTTTCTGTATCTAACATTTAAACCATTATAAGATTTAATAAATACCTATTAAATCTTATAATTATCGAGTTTAAGTAAACATTTGCCTTTTATAACCCAGTTAGGACTGAATTATAGCAGGTAATTAAACAAATAATTGAATCAAAAACAATATCTATCATGTTTAGCTATGTTTTTGTTTAATTCAATTTCCACCCCAAACAAGGCACAGTGCCACTTTGAAGTAGGGGGCTACTATCAAGGACATAAGTTGAAGGGATATTATGAAGGGAGATGAGTAGCAAGAGGTCTGTTCACATTACACTTGAACTTCTGCATGTCAGTACAGTTGGGAAAGCAGAATCCCGGAAGGGAGTTCCAAAGTCTAGCAGTTATGGGGAATAAACTATTTGAGTAGAAGGCTTTCTTACGCCTAGGCATCTCTACTACTCTGTAGGTGTGGGATTTAGCTGCTTGTTAGGTGTGTCGGGGGTATTCACGTCGAGGGAGTATTAGTGTTGTAGTTCGTCAGAGCATTCACCATTAAAATACTTGTAGAACAGGCAGAGGGATGCAACATTTCTTCGATGGGACAGAGGCTGAAGCCTAAATGACAGTTCAGGACCTATCAGGTTAGCGACTTTCTTTTGAATTCTGTCCAGGGGTGGGAGACAAGTAGCAGATGCGTCAGCCTAAATGTGACAACAGTACTCCATACATGGGCGAATGGTGGTCTTATAGAGGTACAGGGATGATTTTTTAGAATTTTAAATTTCAAATATTAACATTATTTCGCATAATTGTGTAATTATGGCATAGTTATTTCGGAGTATATTTTGTCACATGTGTTATGTAGGTTTTATAGAAATGTGTTTTGTTATGTACGTTTTTATAGAAATTTGTTTTGTTATGTTAAGATTTTTGGATTTTTGTTTTTGTTTTTGATAGGAGATTGTGAAATGTTCTTTTGTCTTTATTTTTTTTTTTTTTCAATTCTCATTGGTATAGGATTAATAGGTTTAGTAAGTACTGATTGCATCTTCTAATCGGCAGGTTTACGTATAAAATGATCTATTAAATCCCAGACATTTTAGAAAACTCAATTTGAGAATCTTATCATTGTTGTAGTATTTTTTATTAGTTATATTCTTGCTAATTTGCGTAATTATATTATCGTGTTGGGGTTCTGTATGGATTTTATTTGATGCATGTAAAATCCTAAATGTTAGTGTCCTTCATTGCTTATTGTGTTACGGCCCTAAAACAATCGATAAACTTACTAACTTATGTGGCTGATGACACAGTATAATAAGTAATAAAAGATTAATATTATTATAGAAAAAATGCGATCATGAAAAGTAATATGGTTAAGCTTAAACATGGAAAAGTAAAGGACTAGTTGTTAAAACTGGAAAAGAAAAGGACAAGATATTCTAGTATAAAATATAAATTTATAGCACAAAATACTGCAGCATTAAGAATTTATTATATAATGTTATAAATTTAATGTAAAAAAAGTCTTAATGCTGCAATATTTTAAGTTATAATTTTATTATATTTTTTACTAGAATATCGTGTCCTTTTCTTTTCCAGTTTTAACAACTAGTCATTTACTTTTCCATGTTTAAGCTTAACCATATTACTTTTCATGCTCGCATTTTTCTATAATCCATGATTTTTCCAGGTTTCCAATGAATTCACTTATTCTTTTTTATTTTTATTTTTATTTATTCCCCCCCCCAAACACATACGTAATAACAATGTACGGCACTTGTCTTTTTCAATAAAATACCCCCCCAATTATCTCCCTTTCACGCTTTCATTCTATCTGTTGCACAAGTTACTTCTCTTTTCGCGACAGTAGTCGCTGAAGCGACGGGGTTGCTATGGAAACCAGTCATAAAAAACGTTGGTTACGTCCTTACATATTTTTACGATTTTGAACACCAGACAATTTATCATAACTTTTGTTTTACTGAATGAAAAATGTAAATTTTTTTTTCACGATATAGCTGAGAAGATAATCTATAAACTGTAATAATTGTTTGAAATTTGGTCGAGTGAGCGGTGAAGCTTTAAAGCAGTTCTAAATGACTAAAACTGCCACTTAACCATATATTCAAACACGGTAGTGCTTGAATGATAATACTATCTATTATATAAAGTTGTCTGTGCGTGTGTATATTTCCAGTTTAATGTCCCAAACTACAAAAAAATTACCACAAAGTTGGTATAGGTTTGATCCGCTTTGTCCTGGATGAATAATATCTAAAAAGAAATTATTTTGTCTGGTGGGTTTGGTTGTTTGCTAGTTTATGTACTAAAGGGAAGTATCTGATTTTTATCAAGGAGTCACTTCCCTTCTGTGGAGTCATACTTTGTGGAATGTATACAAAGGAGAGTTGTAAGTGTGTTCATGGAGAGGAATAGACTGGGTGAGGAGAAAGAAATGGTGTGGGGGAAAAGAAAGATAATGTAAGAGGAAATGCATAGATAACAAGGGGTAAAAAAGTGTCAATAAAAATGTTACAACACCGGGTATACATGCTAGTTCGTATATCAAGTCATAATAAAATCGAAAATAAATAGCATTGGGAAAAGATGGATAGTATTTTTTATATCTTATATCGTGTTAATGTAAGCTATCAATTTGACAAAAAAGTTCTTGCGGTTTTTAACTTGTGAATTCAGTTTAACATATCTTGCCTCACGCAATAATTTATTGATCGAAATAAACACCATCACGATCAAAACACATTTGCCAACGTAAAACATGTGTACTTATGCTAGTAACGTAAAAATCTTGTGCTCTGGTGGTGATGAAGTTGCTAAAGGCGTTTTTGATATCGCTTAGGTTTTTGAAGCATTTCTCATCCAGGAACTTGTTGAGATGCTTGAAACAGTAGTAGTCAGTACGTGAGAGGTCTGGAAGGTATAGCGGATGAGACAAAGTTTTATAGCCCAATTCGTTGTAGTGACATATGGCCGAGTGGTCCTAGACGTTGTATCAAAATTTACAGTTACCCAAATGTGCTGAGTTCAATCCTGAACGAAGACAGTGAAAAGTAACATTCAAAACAGAGAATCAGCAACTATGTCCCAGAGCCGAGCTGGAGTCCGAACACGGTACCCCCGTAGTAATAATAATAATAATAATAATAAAGGGTTGGGTTCGAGACTCCTAACAAACGGTTCCCCAGTTCGATACAAAACACCTGATGAAGGCCGGAGGGGGGCAAAACGGCCGAAACGTTGTGACTATAACAACCAAGATGAGGAAGTCAGTCCGACAATCTCAATTCTGTAGGGTTGGTTTAGAACGTGTGGAGGGGAATTGGGCTTTTTCTGTTGACTAATGCTGGGTGTTGTTGTTGAAGTTTCTGATGCATTTCATCCATTTGTTGACAGTACTTCTCCGACATAATAGTTTCGCCTGCATTCAAAAACTATAATAGATGAGACCAGTCGCAGACTACGAAACAGTCAGCATGACTGCTGCAATATTTTTGAGCTAATGAGAGGATATGGTCCCTGAGAGTCGGGAGATTCTATTTATAAACGCTGCTGCTAGGAACTGACGAATCAAATTAATTCACGATCTGCTACCAACCAATCAGAAACCAGAATTGCTCTGTAAAAATTCAACCTTTTCTGTAGCAACCTCGCATGTGTTTTCTTCGGGTCAACACGGGAAGAATATTTTGCACTGTGGTTTTCAGCTCAAGAACTGTCTACTGAGAACCAGTCACCTTCAGGACTTGTATAGAACAACTAACCGTCAGAAACTGGGCTGAAACTAAACATGGCTTACAACTTAAGAATGACCTTCTTTTGATGAAACTCTGGCTTCGGAAAGTATCGTTGAGCTTCGTCGGCATCTGACTGCTGAGCTGAGCGTCGCCGGTTGTTGTAAAGTACCCACTTTTCATCAGAAGACACAACCCGGTCGATAAAATGGTCGTTCTTGTTGCGTAAAAAAGGGAAGATGACACTTCATAACAGCGTTTCTTTTGGTTGTCGTTCAATTCGGGAGGCATCAATTTATCAAGCTTTTTTTTTTTTGTCTTTCCAATCTTTCTCAAGTGGTTGTAAATCGTCGTATAAGTTCTCGACCAGTAGTGTTCTCGAATAGTTATGCGTAAATTGGCTTTCACTAAGGCTCTTAATTAATCGTTATCAACATCCGATGACCGACCACTACTCTCATCATCTTCATGATTTTTGTCGCCGCCACGAAATTTCTTAAACCACAATTGCAGTGTGTGTCCAGTAGTGGTTCCTGAACCAAACACTTCATTGATATCGCGAGCTGGTTCAGCAGCTTTTCAGCCTAGATTGAATTGAAATAAGAAAGTTGTGTGAACTTGCTTTTTTTCCATCTGGTATTCAAATTATTTTTAAAATATTGTAATTTAAACGACTACAGGGTGGTCAAAAAGTCAGGTAACATTTTAAAGAAAAACGATATTAGCAATACACTTATATTTAAGTACCATACATTGAAATATAAAATGAAACAAACATGAAATATGTTTATTTTGTTAATTGTCGTCCATTTCTCTCTATCAATCGCTGGAAGCGATTAACCACTGATTGTGTAACACGTGTAATCATGTCAGCTGATATCCGCGCAATCTCCTCTTCAATAAATAACTTTAAAGACGCTATTGTATCAGGCTTCTTGCCATAAACGCTATCCTTTACATAGCCCCAAAGCCAGAAATCAGGAGGGGTAGTTTATATATTACACTCAAATATTTAAACAAATAATATTAAACGAATAGAGATTATAATGAATCATATTGTTTTTTCTACCTTTAACATGTTACCTGACTTTTTGACCACCCTGTATATAGAGCAAAAATGCTATTTTAAAAGATATATAAAGTAAAGGTATTATAACGAAAACTTATTTGAAAATACATCAACCTTCTTATCAGCCTAATATAAACGTGAGGAAATGACTTTTTTTTTGTTTTTTTTTTTCGATAGTATATTTTATCATGTATACAAAAAAAATGCCTCGTTGTGGACATTGAAAGTAATAAAGTATCCATATCTAGGAAAGATTGTCTTTTGTTTATTTGTTTTAAAGGAAATCGAAAATGAAAAAGAATCGGATAATCTGAATAATGTCAACGTGTTATAAAAGCAATACATCGTCCAATAATAAGAAACAGCCGCTTACATCCTCGAAAAGTAATCGAATTGATTAATAATCAGCTACGAAAGGGAGACAGTTTCAATTAGTTGTCCGAAAGATATTGTACAGGGTATTTATTTGCTTCCCCACTGAGCAGATTAGGCACAAGGCCGTTTTTTAATGTGGAGAGTGAAGGGGAAATGGGAGCCAGCTCCACGGGGAGTAGGGGAGCTGGATAGTGACAATTGGTATGAAGGGTTCCCCCTACATTGAACAATAAAAAAAAAAAAAAATGTGGGGTTGGCCTCACATATGGTCTTTGCTTGCAGTATCTGCCGGAACAGATGGTATTTATTTGCTCCCCCACCGAGCAAATTAGGCACAAGGCCGATTTTTAATGTGAGGAGTGAAGGGGAAATGGGGACCAACTCCCCGGGGAGTAGGGGAGTTGGATAGTGACAATTGGTATGAAGGGTTGCCCCTACATTGACCAAGGTCTTATATGTGAGGTTGCCCACACATATGGTCTTTGCTTGCAGTATCTGTCGGAACAGATGGTATTTATTTGCTCCCCCACCGAGCAAATTAGGCACAAGGCCAATTTTTAAAGTGAGGAGTGAAGGGAGGTGGAAGGGAAAAAGGGGACCAGCTCCCGAGAGGTGGGAAATGGGAGCTGGTTAAAGGTCAGGCATGTGGAGTTGCCCCCACATCTGGTCTTTGCTAGTCATAGCTAGTCATAGCTTGCAGTATCTGTCAGAACAGATACTACACTTTGATCTTGTTTATATATTTTATTGAGAAAGAAAAAATTGAACATAAAAAACGTACAAAAAATTCAATTCAACAAAATTAGGCACAAGGCCCTACAAGAAATTGGGAGGGGGAGGGTACAGGGTCTTTTTGACTATGTAACAGATGAGACTTTGAAGTCTTACTCTTGACTGGCAACATTTACCAAAATACCTCAATCACTCTGTGGATCCTAATCTAACTAATAACCCCAGCGTTCAATGTAAAATTTAACTATGTACAATTTGTATATTCATTTCTGTATGTTGTGTGTGCATTTTTTTTTTTTTTTTTTTGTGTGTGTGTGTGTGTGTGTGTGTGTATGTGTGAGAAAATAAAGTTCGATTTCATTAGAAAGAGTTCTTGAATTAATTGGCATACAATGTTCGTGGAGTGGGAAAAAACTAATGAAAATGTTCATTTCAAAAATAAGGAAAAAACTACTAATGTGTTGTTAGTAAGACCCCCCTGTACTATTCTATGTGGCTAGATCCCCCACTGTTTTCAAGGGAACCGAAAACAAGCAGAGCATCCCTAATGGGGTTTGGGGAAGTCGCCTTAATGGAGGTGGGAGAAAATAAAGCAACGGATGGAGGGGGTAGGAAGGTGACCTCTGAGTAGGGGGATGACCGGGGGCATCAGAAAATAAAGATGAGGAGCAGGGGGGTTGGGCAGACTCAGAGGTTCTCTAATACCAAAAAATAAAATCAGGAACAGGATCTCATTTGTACCACCAGTCAAGAGTTACTTTACTGAACTTATAATGCTAACCTAGGCGGGATGGGTTCCGTAGGACCCAGCACCGCCCATGCCATGCCTAAGGAGGGAACACGTATTGAAACTTGGCTCCTCGACGGATGCACAAACTAGTGCTGTGCACCCACCTCTTGTCAAATTCCACTCTAGGCAACCTCTTCCAATCGCATCTGATCTTTACTTTAAGCAAATGTTTAAAGTAAACGATCAGATCCCGATCAGGAACAGATGTCCCTTCGTGGACCAACTTGAGGCGCGTGATCCAAATGGTCATGCGCGCTACTGCTAGGATCGCCAGGAAAACCAAACTTTCCTCCCTGGGGAACGGCGGCTCCATGTTGTACACAAAAGTTCCTACGTCGAGATCGAGCAGACACTCGGCATCGATGCGAGCTGTTACCCCCTCGACGTACCTTAATAGGGGCTGTATCCGGCTGCAACTAAAAAACGCGTGCTCGATTGTTTCGGGCTCGCGTTCGTCACAGCACGGACAGAAGCGGCTGGTATGTTCTTTATACCGGAAAAGTACGTCGAAGAGGGGCAGCGCATTTCGGACCAGTCGCCAAGTCAGGGAGAATTCCGAGTTATTCAGAATCTCCCGTCCCGGCGCCCAACACCATTGAGAACGGACAACCTCCATCGACCATCCCATCCGCCTACAAAGTGGATCCTTCGCGGTCCCCTCCACTAAATCCCGATACAGTTTCTTCCTTGGCTGATCGAGGACATTGGTCCCCGGCAAAGCTCTAAGAGCGGTTCGGCATTCGGAGAAGAACTTGGACTCCCCCTTCGGTCTACGACGACCTTCTACCGAAGGGTTGGGTTTGAGATTGGGAAACGAGTTCTCAACCACAGGGACCCAAGGAGCGTCTCCTTCAAGCGAACGACCCAGGAAAGCCAATCTCTCGGCGTTTCTATGACACAAGAGACTGGGCTGACCCAGGCCTCCCTCGCTCGGATTTTGAACACAGACCTCTCTGCAGACATAATGCTTACCCTCGTTCCACAAAAGTGAATCGAGGCACCCTTGTAAGCGGGTTAGTCGTTCTGCAGGGAGAGGAAGTACAGACAAACGGTAAAGGATGAGCGGAAAGACATATGTAGCACACGCCTCCGCCCGACCCTTCAAGGACAATTTCCTTCCAATCCAAGTTTTTACTGACGATTTGACCTTAGACTGTACTTCCGACCAATTCTTTTCCAGCTGAAGTCCCGGTCCAAACCAGACACCGAGAATGCGGACCGGTCCATCGGTCCAGCTGAAAATACCTGGAAGCGAGTTTACCCCGGTCCAGGCCCCCAACCGCAGGCCAACAGACTTGCTACGGTTGAAGATGGCCCCTGTTACTTCTTCGTATCGAGCGAGTGCCTCGACCACCGCTTGAACGTCCGTGAGGCAAGACACGAACACGGTGACGTCATCGGTGAACGCGGAAACCCTGGCTCGTGTGCCTCCAGGGAGAGCTATTCCGCGCAGGACTGGTGTAGCCGCCTCGTCCCTTAACTTGCGAAGGAGGGGTTCCAACGCCAGGACATACAACAGAGGCGACAGCGGACAACCCTGTCGCACCGACCGAGAGACAGCGAATGACTCCGACAGCTTACCGTTGATCTGCACCGCTACCGTCGGCCTGTCATACAGAACAAAGATCCACTTGCGGAAGTCCGGATTAAATCCGGCGGCCTCTAGCACAGATCCTAGGAACCGATGGTCGACCCTATCGAATGCCTTGGACTGATCCAAACTGATCAGCGCGGCTTCAGCGTCGTCTTCTGTCCCCTCTATGATCGAGCGTATCAAGTGCAAATTGTCTTGAATCGATCTCCCCTTCACAGCATAAGTCTGGTCCGGTTCGATCAAGTCAGTGATGACAACCTGCAAGCGATTCGCAAGAATCTTTGCCAAAATCTTTAACTCTGTGTTTAGCAGAGTCAAGGGCCTAAAATCATCAAAGTTTTCCCTCCCACCATGCCGTTGACCTTTCCTCAGCAATGTGATCACACCCTTGGTCACCTGTCCAGGGATGGAACCCTGGGCAAACCAATGGTTGAACATATCCTTCAGAATAGGGACCAACATGGGCGACAGCCTCAAGTAAAACTCGTAGGGTAAACCATCAAGCCCCGGGGATTTGTTATAGCCGACCTGCTTCAACGCAGTAATGACCTCATGTTCAGTAATAAGACCATCACAGCTAGCCGCCCGAGCCGCCGTGAGGCGGGGCGAGTCAGCCAAATAGCTGCCAAACTCATCAACCCTGAGTCCGGGTAGTTGGGTGAAGCGCACCGATAGATGCTCCCGAAACCCCTCGCAGATCTCCCGAGTCGATACTAAGGGGTGTCCTTCCAGGTTATGTACTTTACGAATGTACCCATCTGAACCGCGCCTTAAAGCAGCCTTACGCTCAACAGCGTCAACATTCACAGCCTCGTTAGAAACTTTGTTTAACCTAGCCCTAACTACTTGACCTTCATACCGCTCGCTAGCCAAGCGGTTGAGATCTTGTTTAGCTAGTGCTAACTCTAGGGGGTCCCCCCCCTCCACCGCCCGGGTCAGCTTACCCTCTAAACGCTTCTTTGCCTTAGCCTTATCTATTGCGAGGCGTTGGCTATACTGGACAGAGAAGCGCCTAATTTTGGCCTTGAGACTAACCCACCACTTACTCCCTGTAACCGCCCCCACTAAAGCCCGCTGAATTAGCTCAGTGACCTTCAACCGGTAGTCCTCCAGCTCCAACAAGGTGCTGTTGAACTTCCAGTATCCGGCCAGTTTAGGCCTAGCACTTAAGCTCAAACGGGCCATAACAAGTTTATGGTCCGAGTGTCCTAGCAAGTGGAACGTGGGGCAAGATAGGAAGTCTACATCACCTCTTCTAACTAACATCCGATCCAAGTAAGTGCTTGGATGGGAAGGCACTACAGGATGCCACGTCCACATCTCCCGCCCCGGATGATCCAGACGAAATCTGTCGACGAGATCGCACGAGGCCATCAGGTCAGACAGACTGCTGTCACACCACGCCGACCCGCTAGTCCCCCCGACCTTATCTATTTTGGGATCAAGGATTGCATTCCAATCCCCCATTAAAACTAACCGTTCCGGATCCACTAAGAAGCCCTCCAACCGTCGAAAAAAGGTTGCCCTCTCTACAGCAGCATTGGGAGCATAAACAGCAACAATCCGAAAAACACTACAATTAACAGCAACATCAACAACAAGCGCCCGCCCGTCCTCGCCTGCGTGAACAACATTCACCGACGCTGACAGGGTGCGACTCACTAGCAAGGAGATTCCACGACTATAGGTATTGCCATATGCTGAGTAGACATCGTAATCGTTTACCAGCACCTGACAATCCCCGTCACAAACAAAGTGGGTCTCCTGGATAGCGGCAATATCTACCTTGAGGGACACCAAGTCTCTCACAACGCGCGAGGCCTTGCTTCGACACCTGATGCCCCTCACATTCAATGTAGCCAAGTTCAAAGACATGATCACTTACCTCAAGCACTGTCACAGACGGGTCTAAAATCCTGGGCAGTGAGGACATGGCAGGCCTGGCCAAGGCTGCCGGTAAGTAAATCCGATGAAGGTGATCCATCCTTGGCCACGCCCCCCACGTCCAGGGGGAAGGTTAGTTTGAGTGCCCTGTATAGCGATGGGTGTACATACATGGGGATTCTACCCTCACATTTAAAGAAAATGTTGGTCAGTGAAGGATGGTCCCTATCCACCAGCTGCTGGCCTGGGATCGCATTCTTCGCTGCCTTAATCATTGCCCACATTCCTCCAGTCCTAGCGTCCTTGTTGACCCTAACGAAAGTGGTCAGCAAGGGAGCGTCCTTGAATTTAGTGGGGTCTGTTACTAGGTCTCCACCGACTTTTTCAAAGTTTTTAAGTTTATTGTACCGGACCTTCTGTTGTCCTTTAAGGTCCGGAGCCGGTTGGAGAGGGTCTGTTTCACAAATCCTGCTTCCTGGCAGGAAGGGGAGCTTTTTGGTCCGTTCAGTGCGGACTTTGGGAGTGGGGGAAGGGATCTCTTTTGGTTGATGGGGAGGCTGAGCGCTTGGGGAGGGGGTAGCCTGCTCGTTTTCTTCTTTTTGGCTCCTGTCACGGGATGAGGGGCAGGAAGAGTTTCTTGGGGCCTTTATAGGAGAGGGGGAAGGTTGTTCGGGTTGCTGGGGTGTTGGGATCACAGGGGGCTCATCCTGTGTTGTTGTTGCGAGGGAGTCCTTCTCAGTCTCAGTGGGGGTAGGAGGGTTTGCGCGTGTCTTGCGGCTTTTCCTCCTCCTGGCCCTCCTGATCTCTGTTGCGCTCAGGGCCATAGAGACTGTTGTTGTCTCTTCCTCTGCCTCTGACGCGGCCTCCTCCTCAGATTCTGGTAGTTTCCTCTTGTTTGAGGAGGAGGGTGTCTGTGTGTCCATTTTCTCCGTCTCGCTCTTCGGTTGTTCTTGGTCTTGGGTGACTGTCTGCAAGGATGGCTGTTTGTTGATCTTGCCTTTCTTTACAACCGTCACCCAGCCTGTCGGTGCCTCTGGAGGATTTGCGGCCGGCGCGGGAGCAGCGGCTTGATTTGTTGTCACGCTTGTTCCCGCCGCTTTTGTGGGCTTCTTCCCTCCATTCCTCTTTGGACAGTCCTTCGCCATATGCCCTTGTTGTGTGCACAGCCAGCAATGAGGCCTTCTCCCTTTCACTATAAGGGAGAGTGTCCACTCTCCGAACTTGAGTGTGGCTGGGATGGCGTAGAATCCAGCCTTGTCCAGGACCATCTGTACTTTGTAGTCCCCGGTCATGATGTTTCTTAATCCGCGGACCGGGGTGACTTCCTCTATGTCTCCATACTGGCTTAGGATAGCCCCCAGTTGTTTGGCCTCCATATAGCAGGGGACGTTTAGAGCAGAAACATTTGCTCTCCTCTTGTTCATATAGATGGGTTGGAGCTTTATGTTCCTGCTCTGATGGCAGGTCCTGGACAGCCTGACTGCGTCTTCTGAGGTGGGGAGCAGAACATCCCACTGTGCGTAACTCCTTCTACAGATGTAGTTGGCGGGAATGTTCTGCTCCAGCAACACGTTCATCATGGTGTCCTTGTTGACGCCCGTCAGACCCCTTGTCTTGGTGTCTGAAGTTATCAGCGAGAGCACTCTTTTCTCCAGAACTTCCACTTGACCCGGGAGGGGTTGGATGTTGTTCCCCTGGGTATACTCCTTGTAAGTGGAGTCGAAGAGTGCTCTGTAGTCTTCGGGCGTCAACTTCCCTTGCTGCTCTTTGGGGCCCCATGCCGGTCCTCCATCCTGGTGGGTGTCAGCTGGACTCGGGTTGGGGGGCGTAGCTGGTGTTGTGGGGCTCTCCATTGTTATGGGCATTTTTGGTTTCGGAACGGGGCCGTTACCAGGCAAAGTAGGCCATTGTGTCTTTGGCGTTGTTTCGTCCTGGCTTGGTTTGCTCTCCGGGCCGCTCCCCTTTCTTATTTTCTTCCTTTGCTGGGTGGCTGTCCCCTTGGGGGATGGAGGTGTCTCCCCTTCTGGTGCCGTGTTCCCAGCTGGAGCCTTGGTGGGTACTGTCAAGGGTGTCTCTCCTTCCAGCTTGCTTTTGTTACCACTGGCCGGAGAGTCACCCCTTTTCCGTATTTGGTCCTCTTGGGGAGTGTTGGGGGGCCAATCACTGTCTTCCCCGCCGAATAGTGAGCAGATGGAGGCTATTACGTCTTCATCCAGCGCCTCGGTTTGGTCCGCGGTGCTGATTTCCTCCTTTTCTGTTGGGGAGTCGCCCTTTGGGGGAGCGGGGGATGGGTTCCCCGGTCTTCCTCCCTTGGTTCTGCCGTCCTGGGGTGCAGCTGGTTGGCTGGGTTCTGCACTTTCCCCAGCTAGTGACTTAACGGCAGCTTTTTCCGCTGGGTTGCCCTCGTGGGGAGCGGTTGCAGGTGCTTTTTGGGGGGTCGCCGCGGGCTGCGGCCCTACCCTCCCGCTTTCTTCCAAGGTCGCCGCGCGCCGGGGCCCTACCTTGTTTCCTGGCGCCGTCTCGCCGGGAGATGCATCAGCTCCCTCACATAGAGAGTCGTTCGCAGTTGAGATGCTGCGCATTTGGGGTGACGTACCCCTCCTGCCTGGCATCGTGGCGGTTGCACTGGCCGCTGGCGCGGACCAAAGTGTAGTGGGGGAAAAGAAAACCCAGGGGAATGGAGGGGGAGGAGGGGGAGGAGCGGACTTTGAAGAAATTAGAGTTTTTGACTTCCCCTCACGGGGATGTCGGGTTAGCAGCTCAGATCCCCCCGCGAGGGGGGAGAGCAGAGAAGAAAGACGCAGTGGGTGCTAGCGGGTCAGAGTGCCGCGTCGCAATTAAGAGAGAGAGGGGATAGGCATCCCTGCCCACAGAGGGGAGCAGAAACGAAGCACCCGCCCTACCCCACGTCACCCTACCCACTAACTTACCCCAACGGAAGCGAGAAAGAGAACCCTGTCTGCTCGATCCACTGGGAGAGCAGCGAAAATAGACAAAGTTTGGGCCTGGCAGGTCAGAGTGCTGCTCAGGCAATTAAGTGTGGAGAAATTAGACCATCCCCTGTCTCTAGAGGGAAGAGACCGGAACGAAGAAAAAACGCATGCAAAGAACAACAAAAGCAGGTCTCAACTACCAGCTAGTGGTGTTGGTCCCGAGATTCCAGTCTCCCAAAAAAGGGGATCGGTTTCCGGGTCCAAGCTCCCACAAATGTGGAGTCGGTCCTTTAGGTCCTGACTCCCCAAAGGAGGGGGTCGGTCCTTGCTAACGAAAGTTAGTATGAAAACACCTTAACCTAGCCCGAAAGCCCGGTGGCGGAAAGTTTAGTAACTGAGAGAACAGATACTACACTTTGATCTTGTTTATATATTTTATTGAGAAAGAAAAAATTGAACATAAAAAACGTACAAAAAATTCAATTCAACAAAATTAGGCACAAGGCCCTACAAGAAATTGGGAGGGGGAGGGTACAGAGTCTTTTTGACTATGTAACAGATGAGACTTTGAAGTCTTACTCTTGACTGGCAACATTTACCTAAATACCTCAATAAAAAAGGCTTCCTTCAGTCTTGACAGACTATGGATACCCACTGTAAGGGTGCCTGCGCGTGAAATTTGTTAGGCAAGAGTTGCGCAATCTTCAACCACGCCTCTCCTGGGTCAACATTGCTGCATACCAGCGTCAAGTTGAGGTGCAGGACGACTGGAAACAATGCTGAGATGAGTGGAGAGCACATACAGCGCCTAGAATTCCTAAATGGCAACCCATTTGGTATTAGCCAGGCTCAACGTTGCTTAACTTCGGTGATCTCACGAGAACCGGTGTGTCAACGCGATTATTATTATTATTACTTCCTGGAATTTATACAAAGGAGAATTGCAAGTGTATGCATGTACCTGGAGAGGAACAGACCGAAAGAAATGGGGGGGGGGACAGTGTAAGGGGAAATAAAAATTGTTTTAAAAATATTGTAATTTAAACGATTAGATGGAGCGAAAACGCTATTTTAAAAGACATACAATAAAAAAAGTAAATACGTATAGTTTAATTATGAATACTGCTAAATAGAATATTTTTAGTAGTGTAAGTCAAAATTTGTCCAGTTTGATAATACGGAAATTTAAATTTTAGTGACTTTAATAAAATAGTTGTATAACTATATAAAGAAAATGTAAACATCTGTAATTGTTTATCCGACAGTCGAAATAGATAGAGAAATCGTGAAAGTATGGAAATAAAAAATTTAAAATTTAAAAAAAAAAATTACAAGATAATTTTATAAAAAAAAAGTGTTTTTCATATAGATGTACATGAGAATGCTTTGATAAGTATGTTTTAACTTAAATAGGGATGGTATGATAAAATTGTGAGCTCTGAGTTCGCGCCTGGCCTCCATGAAATGGAAATAGGCACAAACTTTAATAAAGACTTTTCATATCTATCTGCGTAAGTATACTTTGCTAATTCAATAGAATGGAATAAAAATAATAGGAGGTATTACATTTGGAATATCCCTCGTACATTAGTGTGTTGGGTTCAAAGATATTTTCCCTGGCGATAATTGGTTCTAGTGCTTGAGGACTCTACAATTGTGAGATTTGGTACTGTTATGGCCCCCTCTATCTTCCATCTATATATCTATAATATAAAGCTGAATGTCTGTGTGTGTGTCTGGTCACGAATAGTCTCCTATATGGTTGACTATTTTAAAAAACTGATTGCATATAATGATAGAAGATGTATTGAGACATAGGAATGGGTATGTTTGATCTGACAGAATGGTGGTATATTTAAATTGTGGGGTTTGCATTCGCGCCTGATCCACAAAGTATGGAAATAAAAAATTAAAAAATTAAAAAACCGTTAACAAGTGTTTTTGATTTAGATGAACATAAGAATACTTTGATAAGTACGTTTTTAACTTAAATAGGGATGGTATAATAAAATTGTGGGGTCTGCGTTCACGCCTGACTTCCATAGAATAGAGATAGGCACAAACTTTAATAAAGATTTTTACTATCTTTCTGCATAAGTATACTTTGGTAATTATGTTTCAGTTTGAAGAAATATGGTATAATAAAATGATGGGGTGTTCGTTCGCACCTGATCTCCATAGAATGGAAATATGTCACAAAGTTTAACAAGTTTTTTTTTAATATAGATCCACAGAATATTGTGATAAGTGTTTTATTGTGAACAGGTATGGTATAATAAATTATGGGGTTTATCTATTTTATCTTTACTTTCATCATATTTTGCTTTGGTTTTGATACCCCCAAAATTCGAAGCTATCTCTTTACAACCCTTCCTTTTCATAACCTATCATACTTTCATAAATCAGAGTCCATTTTCTGTAGGCTGTTTTTGAACCCAGTCAACGACGGGTACTTTTGCTAGTATATATGTATATATTTGTTATACATTGTTATATATATTTGTTATATATTGTTATCTATATATTTATTATATATATATATATATATGTTATATATTGTTATACATATATATTTATATATTGCTATGTATATATATATGCTATATATTTGTTATATATAGATATTATATATAGATATAGATATATATAGATATTATATATAGATATAGATATATATAGATATTATATATATATAGATATTATATATATATATATATATATATATAGAGAGAGAGAGAGAGAGATATTATATATATAGATAGATATTATATATATATATATATATACTATATATATATATATAATGCTTACGTTCCTATTACTCTGAAGAGAAAATAGATACCCCTCGTAAGACTAGCTGCGCGAGTAATTCTGAGGCAAGGGCTGTGCAATCACCAACCATACCTCTCCTGAATGGTAACTGCGTGCATCTACAGGCAAGAAGTCCTAGACAACAAGAAACAATGCCGAGATAAGCGGAGAGCACATACAGCTTTTGAGTTTCCCAAACGTCACCCATTTTAGAACTGACCAGGTTAAACGATTATCTATCGAAAACCGGGTGCCAACGTTAATATGCCGCATATATATATATATATATATATATATATATATATATATATATATATATATATATATATATATATATAATTAAATAATAATTAATCTTTAAACCTACAGACACTAGGGCGTTATTCTTACGCAATCTTCAGTGTAGTGTTATGAGTTTCGAACCAAGCTACCTTTTGCTTTATTTGCTAAGCCTCTGCCTCAGGTTGACCAAACAATGACAATCTAGAATGTTCGCGCGGGCGGAAGTTGTGAACATCTCGATGACTGCCTTAGTTATATATATATATATATATATATATATATATATATATATATATATATATATATATATATATATATATATATATATATATATACAGGGTGGGCCAAAATAAGGGTCCTATTTTTAAAAATTCATAAATTCATGTAAGTTTTAAGAAGTGTTTTTCGGCCAAAATTTGTTTTGTTTATTTCAAAAAAATCTCGGAAGGGTCAGTCTACACACACATAAAGTTTGGTGAGTTTAACTTTTATTTTGTGGAAGTTATTCAAATTTAAAGATAGGACCCTTATTTTGGCCCACCCTGTGTATATATATATATATATATATATATATATATATATATATATATATATATATATATATATGCACGTGAAACCTCATAGTAGATAAGAAATCAAATAGCCTCATAAATTGCACTCACACAATTAATAACGAGGTCAGCATGTCATTTCTTCTATGATTGAATAACAGTAAAGTCATATGGAAATTATTAACATTATTTAAATAACAAATATATATTTTTTATATTATACACTTCCCAATGTTTAATCAAAGACCGGAAAGCAGAATATAAACAAAGCCGGAAGTTGCCAAATCTGCGTTTCATTGCTTTCGTTTTATTCTGTTTTTCTCATTAACCGATTTAACTCAGTGTATTTCACACTATTATATAACATTCTTTCAAACGAATCTATTACATTAGTGTTTTCGTGAAACCGAATCAATTAATGAAGGATCGAACTAAAATACAGTGACACTTGAATACTATGTCAACTTATGAAAATTAAAACTATATGGTGATAACTAATCTTTATATCTAAAATTCTTATTCTAATTTTAATCAAAATCCATTGCATGAATTCAAGAAAATATCTCAAAAGGTAAATTTTAAGCTTAAGAGGTCTTCAAAAAAAATTGAAATTAACGGAACTGTTCTTAATTGGTTTCTAATGACTATCTTATAGATTTGACTCTTCAAATTGGAAGCTGTGTCCATATTATGTCCTCTAAAAACCTTTTTTTAAAAACTTCCAAAAAACTGAAATTTGATGAAGATGTTTTTCTTTCGTATTCCAAATGTCTACACTTAAGTGGTTTACATGTAGATTTAATTTTTTTGTTTTGTTTTGTTTTTGTTTTTTGTTATTTTATGAAGTGATCCTTTCGAATTTGTGAATATGTATAAGCTGCAATCTGGTAACAAAAACACATTATTATTTTTTGTACACTCAAAAATTTAGGGGGCAAACACTTAAACTCACACCAATATAAAAATATATATAAATAAGTTGAATAAAAAAAATGGATTGGAAATAGAAATTGCTCTTAAATAATATATTTTCAAAGTGCTTGGTAAAATTCTAAATGTCGTACTTACCATTACGACTTATGGAATTTTTATTGTAGGCAACAGGATAAGTGAAGTGGGCATATTATATATATATATATATATATTATATATATATATATATATATATATATATATATATATATATATATATATATATATATATATACAAGTTAGAAAAGCATTTCATCCAAGGCATGAAAATTGTTAAACAAGATGTTTTTACTATAGGATTTAAAAATAAAGGTACAAGATTCAATTCGAAATTTATTTATCTTTAAAGTGTACTTTTATACATTTTACAAAGTAAGGTATAAAAATTTAATACCTTACTTTGTAAAATGTATAAAAGTGCACTTTGAAGATAAATAATTTAAAATTGAATCTTGTACCTTTATGTTTAAACCCTATAGTAAAAACATTTTGTTTAACAATTTTCATGCCTTGGATGAAATGCTTTTCTAACTTGTATCGTATCTTTTTAAAGTTATATTTTATTTAATTTATTAATTTGGATTAAAAAAAAAGATGAATGTGCTTTTGTATGTATTTATAAAAACTCTCCGCCTCTCTATTTCAGATTGTATTCCTCCTCACACCACATCTCATTTTTGCAACCCCCTCTTTGTATTATTACAGGTCTGAATATTCTCTCTGTTTCAGTTCGTAATTCTCCTCATACCACAACTCTTTTTTGCAACTCCCTCTTTGTCATACATGTCTGAATAAGAGAAAATCTGAATTTTTTTAATAAAAACTTTAAAATAACTTTTTTAGATTAAATTTTTTTTAACTTCTTTCAGAATAGAAAATATTTACAATTTAATAAGGAACATATTTCATATAGGTTTCATTAAAAATATTCAGTAGATAACGAGAAAAATAGTGATGAAAATTTCAAAAGGAGTGTATAACTGGTTACGCTCAATGGTAGTCCTCGCTAGCGAAAGACTTTGTTATTGTTATTCTATTATTATTATTATTATTATTATTATTATTATTATTATTATTATTATTATTATTATTATTATTTAAAACATTTTTTGTCCTGCGCTTCCGCGCGAGGACTAATATATATATATATATATATATATATATATATATATATATATATATATATATATATATATATATATACGTATATATATATATATATACGTATATATATATACGTATATATATATACGTATATATATATACGTATATATATATATACGTATATATATATATATATATATATATATATATATATATATATATATATATATATATATATATATACGTATTGGTATATTTAAGCAGCATAAGGAGTACAAATAATTGTTAAAGTTTTTTCTTTAATCCATGGATATTCAATGAATGGCTTATCTGATCGGAGAAAAAATACATTACTTTAATATAAATTAACTACAGAAGAAATTTATCGGCAAAAAAAAACATAAAAAAACTGCTTTTCAGTTAATGCATTTCAAAATTTTGCCTGCACGAATATCGATTTCTTTAAAGGATTTTTCAAGGGATTCTACCACATTGAAAATAATGGATTACCACATATACATGACTTGGATTTTATCTCCCAGCCCGGAATATGCTTTAAAAATATGGAATTCGGGAATATATCAGTGTTCATAGGGTTCCTGTATCCTCATAATTTCAACCATGGATTATCCTTTTTACATCATCATTTCAATTTTCATATCATGTGCTACGATACAAAATTTATAATTACCTATATCTATTTTGCTAATAACATTCCCTCTGATAAAATGAAAATTCATTGAAAATTCATGTGTTAAGGAATAAACTTTAACAATTATGTGTACTCCTTTGTCAACCAATACATTTCGTTGTAATTTCACATGATTTAATTCAATATTGCCATTAATATTATCCCTCTATCTCGCATATTGAGCTTTCTTAATCTGCTTGGGATCGTCTTATAAATATTGATACTAGTATTTATTTGAACATTTATGTTTACAGTATTATATAATAGCATTTCAGTATTTCATTTAATATATTTTTTCTCTCCCTTCTCTCTCTGTATATATATATATATATGTGTGTGTGTGTGTGTGTGTGTGTGTGTGTGTGTGTGTGTGTGTGTGTGTGTGCATGTGTGTGTGTATCTATAATATACCACCACAACTAGCACCGTGTATATTTGTGTGTGTGTGTGTGTGTATATGTGTATTGGGGTGGAGAGGGCTCCCGTAAGCCGTGGTGAAGGCAACCTTTCTATGAGAAGCAAATCTCTGATTTAAAAAACCATAAAGCGGAAGACCATTACCCGCATTAAACTGGTCTACAATTTAATTTGTTGCTGGCTATCTTGCTCTTGCTTGTTGCTGGATCTCAACATTTTGAACCGAGAGAGAGACTTAGCTGTCGTACAAAGCTAAGACTCTGTAACATCGTATTTGTATAGATACTCCCTCAGGCATTTGGGCCCATGGATTTTAAATGTCTGGGTGGCACTCGTCTGACAAGACGTTGCAATCATCATCTATAATATAAACCTGAACGTCTGTGTGTGTGTCTGGTCACGAATAGGCTCCTATATAGTTGACTATTATAGAAAACTGATCAAATATAATGAGAGAAAATGTATCGAAACACAGGAATGGGTATGTTTGATCTGCCATAATGATAATTCATTAAAATTGTGGGGCCTGCGTACGCGCCTGGTCCAGAAGGTATGGAAATAAAAAATTTAAAAATTTAAAAAAAAAAACGTTTACAAGTGTTTTTGATATTGATGTACATAAGAATACTTTGATAAGTATGTTTTAACTTAAATAGGGATGGTATAATAAAATTGTGGGGTCTGCGTTAGCTCCTGGCCTCCATAGAATGGAAATAGGCACAAACTTTAATAAAGACTTTTCATATCTATCTGCGTAAGCATACTTTGATAATTATGTTTCAGTTTGAAGAAATATGTTATAATAAAATTATGGGGTGTTCTTTCGCACCTGACCTCCATAGAATGGAAATATGTCACAAAGTTTCACAAGGTTTTTTAATATAGATCCACAGAATATTGCGATAAGTGTTTCAGTGTGAACAGGTATGGTATAATAAATCATGGGGTTTATCTATTTTATTTTTACTTTCATCATATTTTGCTTTGGTTTTGATACCCTCAAATTCGAAGCTATCTCTTTACAGCCCTTCCTTTTCGTAACCTATCATACTTTCATAAATCAGAGTCCATCTTCTGTGGGCTGTTTTTGAACCCAGTCAACGACGGGTACTTTTGCTAGTATATATATATATATATATATATATATATATATATAGATATAGATATAGATATAGATATATCAGAGAGAGAGAGAGAGAGAGACAGAGAGGGAGGGGGAGAGAGAAGTAAGATACATGTAAAAGTTTTGATATTATACTTATTGCTTATAGCCGTGTTGCTTCTAGTACATATATAAAATGGAGGGAGAGGGAGAAAGAGAGAGGAAGAGAGAAAGGAAGAGAGAGAAAAGGGAAGAGGAAGAGGAAATGGACAGACAGACAGACAGTCGGACAGCACATATAAGCACATATACGTAAATAGTGTAGTCATCACGATTACTGATACAAAAACAAAATGGTGGAAAAGCGATGAAAACACTAAAAAGAGAAAATATAAAATACCTGACAAAAATTAAGTGGAGGTTAAAATGTCTTTTCCTGTACCCCTCGGAAAAAAAAGCATAATTGAAAAAAAAAATCATAAAATAAAAAAAAATGAGAAAAGTAATAAAATGGCTTTGATACAAAAAATGAAATAAGGGAACGAAAAAGGCAATGAAATGTTTGGTATTTTTTGCCGAGGGCGCCCAAAAACGCACCACAGTTCATTACTCCATCCGCCTTTTGCCTGCGCATCTCTGTCTTTTATGGAAAAGGAATCCCTTAATACCTGCTGCCGTTCTGTGCTCTTTCAAAATGGCTGAGCATTTACGAGCGAATGAAAGAAATTATCTGTCTTACAGGACACACACATTCGGCAGAAAAAAAAAGGCTGGAGAGGAAAAAAAAATGAAAGGTAATATTAGAAGAAATAAAAAAAAAATCGGATTTAGAGAGCCGAAATGAAGAATTACATAGTTTCCGAGAGAATAGGCGGGAATAGGCGAATTCGTAGGAATACGCTATCTTGTCTCTTAAATGCGGTTTGCCAGTTGTGGACATCAAATCTCTCTCTCTCTCTCTCTCTCTCTCTCTCTCTCTCTCTCTCTCTCTCTCTCTCTCTCTCTCTCTCTCTCTCTCTCTTTATCGCTCTCATACTGGCATTTCTTTCCAAAGCTCAGTCGTGCTAACAGAACTAAAATATTTTCCAAAAGAAAACCATAAACTTTTAACTAAAAACTATCTGAAGACGACTAAACAAGGCTCGAAACCCGTTATGAAAATATTTTAAAATGTTAAAAAATATTTATAAATGATAAAAGTCTTTTAAATAACCTACAATTGTTGCTGGCTATACTCTTTTAAATATATATTTTTCTCTTGTTGGAACCAGAAAACAATTAATATATATATATATATATATATATATATATATATATATATATATATATATATATATATATATATATACCCACCCGTGTACCCGATACACCCGGTCAATATGCAAGCCTCCTAGACCTTTTTCTCTCGACTTCCCCTGAGCTATGTTCATGTTCCGTTCATTCTCCTCTAGGATCCTCCGACCACTCCGTCGTATCAGTTAAGATAAAAGCGAAATGTAATAAGTCCCCAGACGTACCCCTCCACCGTACTGTATACCGATACTCTATGGCTGACTGGGATAGCTTCCGTACATTCATATCCGATTTACCTCTGCACTCCATGTTTAAAAAGGAAGTGTCCTCTATAGTATCAGATCTGACCGAATGGTTAATTGTAGGCATAGACCAATTCATACCATCTAAAAAATTCCAACAAAAACCTAACAGCCAGCCATGGTTCTCCCCAGAATGTGCTGCTGCTATTGCGCACAGAAATCACGTTTTCCATAGCTACCAACGTAATGAATGCACTGAGACTAAAGCTGCTTTCAGGAACGCTAGCAACCACTGTAAAAGAGTAATAAAAAATGCAAGAGAGCTATATGCCTAGTCTGTTAAATCCAAGGTAGTTGATCAGCGGCTTGGTTCACACCAGTTTTGGCAAATAACAAATAGGACCCTGAACAGAAGTGTGCATTCTATCCCAACCATTATTAATGAACCAGAGGTCATCTCGTCAGCATCAGACAAGGCCAAACTATTTGCCAAGAACTTTGCAGCTAATTCTACCCTATGCGACGAAGGCCATCAACTCCCCATATTTCCTCCTATAACACAGAACACGCTAGGTAACATACAAATATCCGTGCATGAGGTCGCCAAGCTAATCAAGAACCTAGATTCCAGTAAAGCAACTGGCCCTGACGGCATCCTGATTATAGTGTTAAAAAAGCTTCAACCAGAACTTGCTCCCATACTTACGAAACTGTTTAAGCGCTGCCTTAAGGAGAAGTGCTTTCCGACTCCCTGGAAAACCTCATCAGTTTGCCCTGTATTTAAGAATTTAGGTGATAAGTCATCTCCCTCTCAGTACAGACCAATAAGTCTCCTGTGTGTTATGAGTAAGTTGCTGGAATCAATATTAAATAGAGAAATAGTCACCCACCTCAGCAGAAACAACCTTCTTAGTGATACACAATATGGTTTCCGTTCTGCAAGATCTACCGCAGATGTGCTGACGGTTATATCTCACAGGATTAGTGAATCTCTTGACAAAGAGGGAGAGGTCATTGATGTAGATCAGGAAGAGATTTGGGCCCAGGATTGACCCCTGAGGGACTCCAGCATTTATATTGCAGGCCTCCGATTTTTGTCCATCGACCACTACTCTTATGAGCCTATCGGAGAGAAATGATTTAATGATTGAGAAAACATTTCCAGTTATACTGTAGCTGGAAATCTTGTGAAGTAGACCCTTATACCATACCTTGTCGAAGGCCTTTGATATGTCAAGAGCAATTGCCCTAGAAAGGAAGCCTTTGTCAAGAGATTCATATATTATATTATATATATATATATATATACATATATATCCCCAGATCATTTAAGTTAAGCAACGATCAGCCTAGCTAGTACCACACACACACACACACACACACACACACGCACACACACATATGTATACATGTATATACACACATATATGTATGTATACATATGTGTGTGTGCGTGTATATATATATGTATATATATATGTATACATATATATGTGTGTGTGTATGTGTGTGTGTGTGTGTGTGTGTGTGTGTGTGTGTGTGTGTGTGTGTGTGTGTGTGTGTGTGTGTGTGTGTGTGTGTGTGTGTGTGTGTGTGGTACTGGCCAGACTTTGCGTTGCTTAACTTCAATAATCTGGGGAAAATATATATGTACAAACATGCAATCAAGTGGATGTATATGTGTATTTATATACAAATGTAGAATGAAAATAGAATCCATAAAATGGTAACACTATATACAAATAAAATATGGAGGCACAAATTTCAGCGTTACGCAAAGATTCTATAAACCAAATGAAATGGTCTTAACTTTCATGTCCTCCTCGAAAAATATACGAGTTAAACAGTCTTGTAAACACTCAAATCCAGGCCATGAATGAACTAACTAGAAAATAAGGAAGTAGTTGGCAGTATTTCTAAACCAGAAATGATTCCAACAGTTAAAGCAAATTATCACTTGAAACCAGAAACAATCGCTAATCTGAGATATCTCCGATGGAAATGAATTTTAAATTATATGTATATATTACGCTGACACGAAAGTTCTTGCGGAGTTTAATTTTGATTTTAAGTGATGTATTTTCGAATAAGTGTTCGTTATAATACCTTTCATTTATATACCATTTAAAACACCGTTTTCTCTCTATCTATCTGATCGTTTAAATTACAATCGTTTTAAAACCAGAACGTTGAATATAAGATTGAAAAAAGCCAATTCGCACAAATTTCTTATTTCAATTGAAACTATGCCGAAAATCTGCTGAAACAGCTCGCGATACCAACGAAACGTTTGGCCCATGATCCACTACTGAACGCACAGCGCAATGGTAGTTTAAGAAATCTCGTGGCAGCGAGAAAAGTTTGGAAGATGATGAGCGTAGTGATCGATCATCGGATGTTGACAACAATCAATGAAGGGTCTTAGTTGAAGTCAATCCACGCACAACTGTTTAAGAACTTGCTTCTGAATTATATGTAACATATACGACGATTTCCAACCATTTGAGAGTGATTAGAAAGACAAAAAAAGCTTGATAAATGGGGGCCTTACGAATTGAACGACAACCAAAAAAACGCCGTTATGAAGTGTCATCTTCCCTTCTTTTACGTCAGTAGGACGACCCGTTTTTTTCAACCGGGCTTTGACCTGCGATGAAAATTTGTTCTATACGACAACCTGCGACGTTCAGCTCAGTGGTTAGACGCCAACGAAGCTCCACGACAATTCCCGAAGCCAGAATTGCGCCAAAAGAAGATCATGCTGACTGTTTGATAGTATGTGACCGGTGTTATTCATTAGTGTTTTTTTAATGCAGGCGAAACCATTACGACGGATAAATACGATCAACAATGGATAAAATGCATAAGAAACTTCGACAAAAACATCCAGCATTAGTTAACGGAAAAGGCCGAATTCTCCTCCACGGCAATGCCGACCGCACGTTGCTAAACCGACCCTGCAGACGTTTAAAGAATTCAGCTACAAAACTCTGCCTCATCCGCCATACATTCCAGAGCTATCACCTACCGATTACCACTTTTTCTAAGCATCTTGATAACTTTCTGCGTGAGAAATGCTTCAAAAACCCAAGCGGTATAAAAAAAAAAACTCTTTCAGCTACTTCATCGCCACCAGAACGCAAGATTTTTACGATACTGACATAAATACACTTGTTTTACGTTGGCAAAAGTGTGTTGATTCTGATGATGATTTCAATCAATAGATTTTTGTTTGGTGTAAGCAAAAAAAAAATCGAAATTACTTTTAAAGTAAAAAAAATATATATATATATTATCTAGTCAAAGAGAAACAGTTTACAAAATGAGGCAATTTTAGTGAGTCTCGAAAATGAAACTACTATGTAGAAAATACTCAGCAGATTCCAAAATGGCAAGTAAGACATTTTATTCCAGAAGACATCTCTTCTATTATATCAATGGAAATTTTTCTCTGTGTATGTGAGAGAAAGACAGAGAAAGCGAGAGAGAGAGAGAGAGAGAGAGAGTTCTTTATGGACTCGAAAACGGCTGTGCCAATTTTATGAAATTTCACGCGACGACATTTTATGCACCTGGCAGTGTCCTCTGATAGGTTTTGTATCGAAATGTCTTCGGTAAGTGTCGATAGTCGGTAATCAAGATAACACGATGAAAGAAAAAAAAAAAACAGGCGATTTTGACCAAAGTTAACACCTTATACGACCATACATCACAAGTGCATTTGGCAAGTTTTATTAACAAAGAAACCGAAAAGGGCGACGTATAGAATTAACAGTAGGCTCTTTGATATGACAGGGGCGCATTCAAAATGAATGTTTCTGTTTAAAGCAAAATTGCACCATGATATTTGACTTATTCATTTTAAATTCAAGCCATTATCACCGTACAAGCAGTAAGGATAGGCATATAAAATCAACAGTAAGTTCTTTCATATGACAGGGACGCGTTCGAAATGAATGTTTCTGTTTAAAGCACAATTGCACCATGATACTTGACTTTTTCATTTTAAACTTTAATTCAAGATGTACAAAAAATTTTATAAATGAACAGTAGGTTCTCTACAGTGCAATGTAGACAATATTGTATTGCGGACCGGGAGGTACGTGAAGCTTGCTCACAGTGCATCGCGATGGGTCTCCAGCTAGACAATGAACCGATTTTAGTGAAAAATTAATGATTTGACGGATTTCGATGACAATAAAAAATATGAGTGTGAAACATTCGTTAATCGTCATACAATCCCGGCCAACGACGGTTCTCCTTGCTAGTATGTATACGTCTTTAAGTATTAAATTAAATATTAAGAGGTCAACGTTGTAGATCAATGTCCGTTTTCACTCAACTTTCGTGTATGTGGCTTTATCTATTATATAAAGTACAGTTTTATGTATGTATGTAGATATTATGTATGTATGTATGTATGTATGTATGTATGTTCAGCTAAAAGTTCCAAAACTACTAATAAAAGACCCACAAAGTTTTTATTTTCTTGGTCGGCATTGCCTCGGATATACACTATCTAAAATTCAGAAAGAAATTATTCATTATTAGGATGGCACCACGTTTTTTGGCCAAAACGTGATAAGACGACAATAACTATCGATGGCAGTAATTGTTGAGAATGCAGTGAGGAAATTCGGAGTTCGTATCCTGTCGTGGTTATCACCTGACGAAGGCCACAGGAATAGTTGGCCAAAACGTTGTGAAACAACAACTAAGAAAGATGAGGATAATAGTCCGCAATAAAATAAATTAATAAATTAAGAATTATTCAATTTGTAAACTTGGTACGATTTTCGTGATGTGACGATTCCAATATTTTTCCAGATTCCAATACAATTACCGATTCCGTAGTAAATTCCCGATTTCGATACGATTACCGATTTTTTTTTTTTTTTTTTTTTTTTTTTTTGTAAATCTCTATGCATTAACAATGGCGTCGTTGTTTATTCCTGGTTACCTTAAGAACACATTTTAAATGTGCAGATATTTTCTCAAACATAAAAACATAGACTTGAGGATGGGTAGGGGGTGATCTTTAGATTTTAGTTTTAGTGTTAATTTAAAATCAATGAATATTTATCATTTTATCCTTATTACCAGCAGTGGAAGATTTTGCTTCAAACAGAATCAAATAAAAAAAGATGCTTAAAAGAATCGTTTTTGGCATCGGAAAATAGGCACAAACATTTCCGATTCCGATAACCCCAAAGTTCTGATTTTTTCGTTTTCGACTTTCGATTCCGGTTCCGACTAATCGTCCCAATACTAATATATATAAATATATATACATACGTCTGTGTATGCGTATGTGTGTGTGCGTATGTGTGCGTGCGTGTGTGCGTGTTTGTACCTTGCGCGCGTGTGTACGTGTTTGTACCTTGCGCGCGCGCGCGTGTGTGTGTGTGTGTGTGTGTGTGTGTGTGTGTGTATGTGTGTGTGTGTGTGTGTGTGTG
>NC_136518.1:47167464-47172464 GCF_053919585.1 Euprymna scolopes
TCCCAACAAGACCTTTTTTTTTTTTAAATTCTACCTTGAAGTCAATCTGAATCTGTAAAGATTCATTCCAACCAACTTTCACGTGCCTAGGTCTAATAGCATAAATTTAATCAACGGATGTGAAAACAGGATCAGACAAACCGGAATACTAACACACACACGCATTTCTACAATAGATACATAAAAGTTACGAACATTTACGTGAACTCAGTGGGAAGGAATAAGCCACCCGGAGAGATGTTCGGCAAGTTATAAAAATTGTACCTCAAGCAGTTATGGCGAGAATTAGGTTTATACTCATGACCGGATTCCATTCGACGTTAGATATTCGTGAAGTGATTTGTCTTATTGTTGCTGTGCAGGACACGATTTATTTGTGTGTGTGTGTGTGTTTTTTTTATTAGTGAAAACACTTTATTCTAAACAGATTCAAGATATGACCTCTCTCTCTCTCTCTCTCTCTCTCTCTCTCTCTCTCTCTCTCTCTCTCTCTCTCTCCCTCCCTCTCTCTCTCTCTATCTATCTATCTATCTATCTACCTACCTATCTATCTCCCGTCTGTCTTTTTATGTATATACTAGCTGAAGTACCCGGCGTTGCCAGGTTGTATATGATATATTTGAATATGTATAATAGATTAAACAAAACATAAATCTCCAGAATGAAGGTCCTAATGAGAGGATTCGCATATTTGCCTGGAATGATGAGGACATTGAGGAAATGGTGGAATTATGTAAAGGTTGCCAACTAGCCCCAAAATCTCCCCCTCCCATATAGACACAACCTTAGCCTAAAACAGATGTACCCTGTATACGCATTCATATCGATTACGCAGAACCTCTGAAGGGATATTATTTCCTAGTAATCGTAGATAGTATGTCAAAATGGTCAGAAATTTTAAATACAAACACCCTACAGCGGCAAACACAATAAAAGCGCTGGACGAGGTATTTAGTCGGTTTGGAGTTCCGAAAACAATTGTTAGTGATAATGGCACTATGTTCACAGGTCAAGAATTCAAGCACTAATGTGAGGCACTGGCCATTGAACACATTACAACACCAACTTTTAACCCTCGATCAAATGGACAAGCGGAAAGATTTGTCGATACTTTTAAATGAGCTTTAAAAAAGAATAATAACATTGACACGGAAGAAAAAAGCATTAAAAAATTCTTAGCAATATATAGGATAACACCAAATCCAAATACAAATGCTAAATTATCCCCAGCTGAAATGTTTGCCAGGAAGGTACGTTCGGTGTTCGACCGGTTAATCCCAAGAGAAAAAGTAAAAAAAAAAAAAGTATCATGGATAATGTAAGGTAAAAGACTTACAATGACGGGGATAAAGTTTTCCTCAAAGATTATCGGGCAGGGAAGAGTTTTTTGATAGAAGGCATAATCTCAAGAAAATTTGGGAGAATGGTTTACATTATAAAAGGGTAGACTTTTTTCCCCCACAAAAATCATATTAACAAACTGAGACTCCGATACATAGAAACAGTCAGAAACCAAGAGTTACCAATGAAACTGCTATGTGACACTTTCCATATACAACCTCCAAACAAGGAAGTACCAGTAACTCAGAAATTCAGTCACTCTCTAAAAGTAAAAAATCGGCAAACACAAATGGTGAGGAGAAGTGAAAGGAAAAGGAAAAGGACCGAATTTTTTGGACAAAGCTTAAAAAGGAAAAAATGGTAAAAGCAAAATTCTATGGAATGATTTAGCTTGGGAGGAAGGTGGTGCAATGGAATAACCTAACATCCCTTTATGGATGAAATGAACTATTGATATATTGACCCTCTCACGTGACTGAGGCAGAAGGAAAAAAGACAGGAAGAGAATAAGAGGTCGAGTAACTCTTATTTCACATGTATTCCCTTGTAAATAAACCCCTTTGTCTTGCATCCATAACCCCGTGTTTCTTGCTGTATTCTTATTTAAAGTAAGGATATAACACATTCGTTCATTCGTTCATTCGTTCATTACAATGAATTTTGAACTTTGTTGCGGAAACTGGAAAATGTGAAGAAAGGAATTTTACTCCAAATCTAATAATTATTTATAATTTATTAGTTACGAAAAATTCTATTTTCTATGAAAATAAACGTTATTTTTTGTTATAAATGCCTTAAAATTATTTGAACGCAGTAAATGTTTCAGGAAAATGTTCTTAAAAACAACAAAACAGAATCACGAACACGCTTGCGAAAATTTGTAAAGAAAATTGTTATCAGAAAAATACAGAATAATAAAAACGCAAGCATTCGGAAAATTAATTTTTCTTTTTTTGATTAATGTTTATTTATCTATTCGATAAATGAATAACATATATATAGGCATGTTTTCGTATATGTAATTTAACGTCCGAAATTTGTATTTCTGAAAAAAAAAAAATACGCACGCATTCGAAAAACGTTAGAATTTTTGAATTATGAATTAATATGTGTTTATTAAATCGATTAAATAATAAAAATGACGTATGGATATGCATTCGTATATTTGAATGAACGTCTGAAATACGTATGTCTTTATAAATGAAGGAAAACAACGTCTGGTATTCTTAGTACTTTAAAAATAAAAGAAAATGCACGTAATCGGAAACGTAAGAATTTTTGGTACTTGTGCAGTGTACGAACAATGCTGAAATATTAACGTTATTATTTAGAACCTCATTCTTATCATGGAGAGGGGCTTGTTAACTATTCTGTGAAACAGCGAAACAGTACTGTATATGGATGACTATATATATATATATATATATATATATATATATATATATATATATATATATAGTCATCCATATAGAGTACTGTTTCGCTGTTTCACAGAATAGTTAGTCATCCATATACAGTACTGTTTCGCTGTTTCACAGAATAGTTAACAAGCCGAAACAGTACTGTATATGGATGACTATATATATATATATATATATATATATATATATATATATATATATATATATATATATATAGTCATCCATATACAGTACTGTTTCGCTGTTTCACAGCTCATCAGTACGGCTATACAGGCAACTACCTCAAGCCAGGATTGAAACCCGACCGTCTGTACGACAGTCAACCATTACGCTATTGGCAGCTGCTGAGCGAGTAGTGAGTTTAACGATGTTTTGACATCGTTCGAAATACCTCCGCTCGATTTGTTTACACAAAGAGCGTCGCTTATACGCTAATGGTAATTCGTGTATCACTTCTCAATATGCTCAACTCAAGATGCACAAGTATAAAAAAAAATTAAAACGTTCCGAATGCGTGCATTTTTTCCGTCTTACATTACATTTACGAACACATACCTACGTTTGAATTTTTTTATACATGTGCAGTGTACTAATTATGCTAATAGAATAGCGTTGTTATTGAGAAAGCAATTCTGAACATGGAGAGGGAGTCTTTTTAACAGTTTTGCACTTTCACCTTACAATTTAATAAAAAAGAAAGATACCGCACAAATTAGATTTAACTTTGAAATGTAACACAGTGCGCACACTGCAAAAACACCGAATATTTCTTTAAAATTATTAATTGTTAATCTAATCGGTCCAAGAATAATAATAAAAAAAAAGATAAATAGGTATGTCTTTGTATATTTGAATTAATGTCTGGAATGCTTATTTTTATAAAAAAAAAAAAAAAAAGAAAGAAAAACGCACGCATTCGGACGCGTTAGAATTTTTTATTTGAAAGTAATATCTGTTTGTCTAATCGATAAATGAATAATAAAAAAAAAAGATGTATAGGCTTTTCTTTGTGTTTGCAAATTCAAAACTGCAAGTAAAATTTACGTATTATTTCATTTTTTATTTATTAATACAAAGCCATTTAAAAAAAAAATGAGATTGTGTCATCAGATAGAATTGAAATCAAAACATCTAACGTTCCAGTCTGATGTGGTTTTGTAAACAACTGGAAGGAATGAAGCAAATATGCGCATGCGCATGAAAACAAAAATGTCGGCTAGTGAGAATAGACATTTTGCATGTAAATTTACCGATGTCTGTACGCGATATACATGTATATATTACTTTGATCAGCACTCGATAAAATATAACCATAAAAACCAAGAAGTTCGCTGATTACTTTCATTAATTACGTATAACATGTTCAGAACTAAAAGAAATCATATATTTTTTGTAATAGCAATAATAATGTTAGACATACTAACCACAAGAGCACTAACATAGAAAGATCCTCCACTAGAAAAAAGAACGAGGAGAATGAATAATCTTTGTTTTATCCCCCCCCCCCATTCAGCTCCAGTGTAAAAATTAATATCCCCAAGGAATTCTTCAATATTGTTGAAAATTCTTTTAGGTGCCCGTATAGATATAGCACTATATTAACTGTATCCATAAAAAGGTTATTTATCCATGCACTTTAACTGAGATACTATCTGAATTCCTCCAAAGAAACACAACTAATCTTTCCCAACAACCAATATTTGGTTAATCAAATGGCAATGAACTTGAATATCCCCATCCTCTAAAGTGTTATTAATATCAGTACTAATAATATAAATACTGATAGCCCTTCACAAAAACACTCCCATTATAATAACTTTCGGAATCAGCCCAGGAATAATATCCCCATCCATTCACCCACATCCTGTCCTTGCCTTAATAAAAATGTAATATTATATATCAACAACAATATCCACAAGGCGCCCAAAAGATACACATACATCGGATCAACTTCTACTTTAATAAAGCAGAGAATCTCTAACCGCACACTATATTTTAGCAATAAAACCACGAATAGCAACCAGCGAACTTCTTTGGCTGCTTTAATTTCCAGAACAGATTCCAAATTTATTTTTGAAGTCACCAAATATATAAAGCCTTCTTTGATAGAAATGTGTTGCCTTTATCATGTTTCGCCTTTATATCCAGATCAAGCTAGTGCTTCGCTGTAATATTCTTTCTTTTTATTAAAAATATCCTCATTTTGGGATAATTTGGAAATTCTTTTTGATATACTAT
>NC_136518.1:47177464-47187464 GCF_053919585.1 Euprymna scolopes
TTGCCCTTACAGGGATGTCCATTGTCTGAGGCTGAATGGAGGCAATTATTTATATTAATATTAATTAATGTGTGTGTGTGTGTGTGTGTGTGTGTGTGTGTGTGTGTGTGTGTGTGTGTGTGTGTGTGTGTGTGTGTGTGTATAGAAGAGATATTTTAAATCATTGTAATTTATTTTATGTATAACTAGTCTGGGTGCTTGGCGTTGCCCAGGTGTTTGGAAGTGTGTGTTGAGCAACAAAAGAAAAAAGAAGTGGTAGTAGGCAGGTAGGCTCAAACCCGTACTGCGTAGGGGGAAAAGAACGTGAAAATAAATAAAGGTGACGTCTTTACTGTTGCGCCCATGGCCAAACCGGAAGTGACGTAGGTTTAAATTAAGGCTAGTCAATTGAAAAGAGGTGATAACTTTCGAAAATATCAGCGAAAAAAGCGACCCCTCCCTGTAGAAAAGTGTCCAAAGTGTCCGGTGAAGAAATTAATATTTTTAGCCAATTTTTCGATGTTTGTCATTTTATTACATTTTCACCCCAAACAAGGCACCTTGTCACTGTAGTGTAGGGGGCTACTGTCAGGGGCAGCAACTACTGGGGTATTATGTAGGGATTTGGGCAGCAAGATGTCGGTTCACGTTACACTTGAACTTCTGCACGTCAGTACAGTTGGTGAAGCAGGGACCTGGAATGGAATTCCAAAGTCTAGCGGTTCTGGAGAAGAAACTACTGGAATATAAAGATCTTTTACATCTAGGGATCTCTATTGTGTGGGGATGTGATTTAGCTGCCTGTCGGGTTTGTCGAGGGTGTTTACGTCGTGGGGGCACAAGTGCTTACAGTTCGTCAGAGCATTCACCATTAAAATACTTGTAGAACAGGCAGAGGGATGCAACATTTCGTCGATGGGACAGAGGCTGAAGCTTAGATGCCAGTTTAGGGCCTATCAGATTTGCGACTATCTTTTGAACCTTGTCTAGGAGCGAGAGACTAGTAGCAGATGCACCAGCCCAAATATGACAGCAATACTCCATACATGGGCGAATGGTGGCCTTATAGAGGTACAGGATACTTTCGGGTGTGAGTAGTTTTCTAGCACGGTAGAGAGAGCCTACCTTCTTCGCAGCGCCCTGGCAATGCTTTCAATGTAATTGTTCCAACTCATGTTTCCTGTGAACGTTAGGCCAAGGAGTTTGAAAGATGTACTTATGGCGGATAATCTATCGATTTTAGTTTTACTTGTTGTTTAAAATCAATAAATATTTATTATTTTATTATTGTTACCAGCAAATGACGATTTTGTTTCAAACGCATTCAAATAAAAAAAAAACGATTAAAAGAATCGTTTTGGCATCGGAAAAGTTGCACAGAATTTTTCCGATTCCAATTAATCGTCCCAATACTATATATTATCCTCTGTGACAGAGCTACTATGACAATTCTTACGTAAAAAAAAACATGTATAGAAGTACTAATAATTTTTTTTCACTTATTCGAGAATATCGAAATCGAAGGGCAATTAATTCAATGAAGAAACTTTCTTACGCAACAAGATTAATGTCGTAGGAATATGTTTTGGTGGAACTACCTGTATTACCTACAAATTAACTGATCCATACAGGATAAATACCGGAAGATAAGGCCGTATGGCGAAAGTCGATATCAGGTGCAGCAAACAAGGTTGTTTGTCGACAAATATTCCTCACTTTTTTTTTTGTTTTCACACATTTTGCAACTCTATTCCAGTGTTATTGTTTCCTCGTAACCTTTAAGAGGGTTATATAACACAAGAGATTCCCCAAGGCTTATTATAATCTGAAATTGTAACTATATATTAATGGGATAGCATTCTGTGTTACATCCGAGTGACTGTCATTTAATTGTTATTGGTTTCCATTTCTTGTAATAAAAAATTTTACTAGGAATTCTTCATAAGTTTTGGTTTCGGTTTCGATTATAGCTGGAGTAACTCAAGTTATCTATATGTTAAAAATATACAATTTGTTGTAAAAATCCAATGGATAAACATCTGAAGAAGCTGGTGGGGACAGGATATTTTTACGGAAACATAAATCGTAAAATTGCCACTCATTAATGAAACAGCTGTAATGGAAAAATCCAGGAAATAAACGAAGGTTATAAAAAAGAAAACGTGAGTCTTTGAATTTTCAACAAAAGTTTGCACTATATATATATATATATATATATATATATATATATATATATATATATATATATAGTCATCCACATACAGTACTGTTTCGCTGTTTCACAGCTCATCAGTGCGGATAGACAGGCAAGTTTTGGTTTTGGTTTTGGTTTCGATTCAAACTAATGTACCCAAGTCATATGGATATATTTTTTAATTTTTGAAATCGTAACTTTACAATATATAAAAATCGATAGAGCATTAACTATAATAATATATACGAAATCTGCAAGAGTTAAAATATCATATTTTAGCGTACTTTACGACCGGGCTTCGCCGGGTGTTCGTGCTAGCTTAGATAAATACTTTTTCCAAATTAACAAAAGAGCTACAATAATATTAGAGTGTCTCCATTTACACTGAACATCTACAGAATGCCTACACCAATATAGTGCATATGAATGAATCCCCTGTGGAATGTCCACAGGTCCCGATAGTACAACATTATACTAGCAATTCCTGTGATGGCACGGAAACCATATGTATCAGCGCTTTCAAATATATTCATAAATGGAGCAGTATTATCACATCTGGGCAGAGGCTGCTCAGAGCACACTTTCCTGTCTTCGAAATCTAGTAGGCGATGTCTGGTTTTCCTCCTTACCAACCTCTTTCTATCGTTATTTTCAATAGGAAGTGCTCGTCTGAGCTTCAATCTGTAAAAAAATTCGCAACAAACACTCGTCTACCTACAGCAACTGTCAACGATTTCCCTTACTCTCTACCTGTATCTAAAAATAAATACAAATTCCATGAAATAATTTTTTTTTTTCTTAGAACTGCCAATCTCATGAACTCTCTACCATAGGGCTTCTTTCCAGCTCACTACAACAGCCCAATACAATGTAAAAAACATTCTCGTGTAGCCGTCCTCTTAAATAATCAACTTCTACATAATTCCCACCTCTGCTTATCATTGCAGTGTTATTTCACCGACTTCCTTGCACTCCTCGGGTGTCTTTATAGCCTTGATAAGCAGTAACTCCTTTGTCAAAAAATGAAAGTGGAGAGGTGGGGGGATGTTGCATGAATAATAATCTGCTCTGTATGTTAGATATTGGCAAACAACCCCGGGAAGAAAATACATTCGATGGATTGCACACATCCAAATGGATTCAATGTGAACAATTCAGGACTTTCCACCATTGTCTAACGGAATGCATAATTTGACCCAAAAATATTTGAGAGGATATCGGTCAAATGTTGAAACGATAGACAAAGAGAATATTTAACATTATAATAGGAAAGGAATGTTTTTATAAATAAAATTGTCACAGAGAAAAAGGCAGTCAGTCGGTCAGAGAGAGGGAGGTTGCATCATCATTTCTTCATCACCCGACATCCGACACAATCACGCCCTCACTCACCTACGTGCCTTTCAGAAACGTCAAAACAGAGTAATAATTTATCATCAAAAATATTTTTTGTAGATCAGCTGTGTTGTGATCTTCACTTCGCTGTCAGTGTGTGTATATATATGTACCTGCGACAAAAATAGATGCTAACATTTATATAGACTGGACAACCGTATTTTGAACAACGGGCCACAGCAAATACGTAATATGTAAACTTGCTTACCCGGGCTTTGCGGTTGGGTGTAACTTAAGACTGAACAATACCAATGAGTTTAGAATGTTTTGTGTTCAAAGTGCTCAATATGAAAACGAGCTTTATAATGATAACTTAAAAATTACATATACGAAAGTAAATTTAAAAACATTCTTGCAAGAGAAAGTGTAGTATCTGTCGTGATGATATACTTAATGCAATATCCCCACATTAAAAATTGACCTTGTGTCTTACTTTACTTTCATTCGGGAGAGGCAAATACATAGTAACTTTTACTGATATAAGATGGTATAATGCTAACACACACATACACACACACACACACACACACACATATATATATAATAATTTTCAAATAAATATTAACAATTATTTTTATACCTACAGACACTAGGGTTTCATACTACGCAATCATCAGTGTAGGAAATGATTATTGCTGTAGGTTGGGAAATTCGCACGCAGTCAAAAAGTTGACCTAGACTTCGTGCATTAGCATTTTAAGTGTTTATAATGCCATGCAGGCATGCATTCATATTAAACGGTCGGACAGTATTCAACGACCGGAAGTCAGAATGTTGAATTCACGCTAAATTTGACCGGCTTTGTCGTATTTCCCTAAAGGGAGCTCAACTTTAATTTCTTAAAGGGGTTTTATGGCTATAATAGTTCTCAGATGAATATTAACAATTATTTGTTACATTCGCAAACAATAGTAATTTCATGCTTCTGCAGTTTCTCTACTATTATATATAAAGTCACTTTGTGTTTGTGTGTGTGTGAGTGTGAGTGTGAGTGTGAGAGAGAGAGAAAGAGTTCCTTCCAGGTTCCGAAATAGCTGAACCTATCTTTTTCTAATTTCACACAAAGGTAATTTATATGTCTGGCAGTGTTCTTAGATATGATTTTTACAGAAATTCATTCGATAAGTATCGAAGATCAAAAAAAAATCCGATCTTAGAAATAGGGTTTCTTCTTTTATAGACAAAAAAAGAGAGAACAGCCTCTTCTCTTATAGACAAAAAAAAAGAATGTTTGCAGGGGAATATGTGGTAAAAAGTGTCATTTTATTTGCAATTTTTGGGGTATTTCTGACCCCTTTGGAGCTCCTGGGAACGCCGAATCTCAGTGAAAATGGATAAATGATGCAGTTTTACCCCTTAAGACATTTATATTTGGATTCAGCACAATGGAAAGCCACTATATAAACATACATATCAAGTTTTTGAGTAATCCGAAAAAAGAGCATTTTTGACTACTTTTAAGGATGCCGAATCCCACTGTAAATGGATAACGGTACAGTTTCAGGCCTTAACACATGTATATTTGAGTTGATCACCATGAAAAAATAATATATAGTCAGACATATCAAGTTTTTGTTGAGAAATATGAAAAAAAGGACACAAAAAGGGCGTTTTTAGCACTAAAAGTCACCGGGGACGCGAACCAGAATTTTGCCAGGGTTACCCATACTGGATTTATATTAAGAACAATTGGCCAAGTTTCAGAAAAATCTAATGGATGGATCAAATGTTATGAGACAAAATGTGCCATTTTTTACCTTTTTACCTCTTTTGAGCCTCTGCGGACGCAACGGGAATTTTCGCATAATTTTTTTTTTTTTTTTTTTTTTTTTTTTTTACTGTGCACATCTATTTAATGAAATACAATTTGTGGCAAAATTTCATGAAAAACCAATGGACGGTTATCTGGCAATCGTCTGGAATAACGGAGGGACGGACGGACGTCACTGAAAACATAGGTCCCTCCACGATTAATTGGGGGACCAAAAAGCTAGAAGTAATAAAATATTGCGGTCGGAAGCGAATGAAATAATAATGTTATGGTAAGTAAGATATTAATCACTAAAAAAGATTAGAATTGTCTAACTTTGCTTTATGTATTAGAAAAGAAAAGACGCCGTTCATGCAACTTCATTGTTATCATTCAAAGACAATGGAAAAATATTAACTCCGATTTGGGTGTAAAATGACACCGCATGATTGATTCAGAGCGTAAACTGAGACTAAGGAATCTTATGAGGTCTAATCACGTGACGTATCAGGTTCATGTCTTTCCATGATTTCGGGCTATCAAGATTTATTTAAGCATATTACCTGATGCGTATTTGACAAAAGTACCCAGTGGTGGCTGGGTGGCAGATCCATAGGATTAATTATTGTAGAACTCAAATACCACAATAATCGGGTGGATTTGTTTCTTTAAAGGGACACAATATACAATCAAACCGGGTGGAATGGGAAACTCTTTTAAAATATCACTTCCAGGGTAATGTATAAAAACGACGTTTATTATATATTTTTGTTCTAACATTTTAGAGTACCCTATGCCTCTACAAAGTTATCATTCGTCCACGCATAGATATTATTTTCACATCTAGGTTGGTGCTTATATCGTTAGTTTCTCGCTCTTAGACATGAATATATAAAGATTCTCCAATCTAATAGGCCCCGTACTATCAGCGGTGGGGCATTAGAATACGCCGACTCCCCCCCCCCCAGCAGAGGGTAAAAGTCCCTCAATGGGGGTCCTGGATATGACCTTAAACTATATCCAGTGGTGAGGCTCCAGCTTGTGGGCTTTGAGGAGTGTGGAGCCACCCTTTAATTATCATTGCTCCCAAGTCCACTCTGACCCGGAGTGGTAGTACCTGTTAGGGTCCCAACTATGGGTTAAATAGAAACCGATGTGAAAACAGCAAACATATTCTATAAAAAAAAATTTTCTTCAAAATCTTTGGATTCGGCATTAAATAACCCGAAAAAGGCTTATATGCCGTAAAACAAAAACAAACAAACAACCAACCGTACTATCAGCCAAACTCCAAACTCTGTCCCATCACTGCAATGTTGCATCCTTGTGTCTGTTTTACAAGTATTTTGGTGGAATCTTCTCTGATGAACACATAAGACTTGTTCCCTCTAGAATTATATGCTACCGATCAACCCAACTAGCAGCAAAATCCCACTCCTTCACTAGTGAGGTCCTCAGATGCCGGAAAGTCTTCTACTCTAATAGTGTTTTTCCCTCAGACTGGAAGACTTTGGAATTCCCTCTGTTTCCCGCTTCTCTGACTTTACTGACATGCAGCAGTCTAAATGTAATGTGAACAGATATTTTGCTACTCAACTCTCCACAAACCCTGTTAGAAATAACTCAAATAGAAGCTACTTATGACCAAGTGTCAATACCTTTTGTTTTAGATTTTAAAAAAAAGAGTGAAAACACATACACACATTAAATAAACAAAAAACAGGCATATTGATACTAAGGCTTAGGGGGCTACTGTGATAGGAGAAATATATATATATATATATATATATATATATATATATATATATATATATATATATATATATATATACATATATATATATATACATATATATATATATATATAGAGAGAGAGAGAGAGAGAGAGAGAGAGAGAGAGGGAGAGAGAGAACCTGCTGATAGCAACGTGATTGTTCATATTGCATTTAATTTTCTGCATGTTGAAGTGGTGGGGGAAACAGGGAGCAGGGAGGGAATTTCAATAGAGTAGGTCATCTTCTAGTATCAGAATAGAAAGGATAATTACCGCAGCAACATAATAAGCAAATGCAGCAATCAAGCCAAAAAGAATACAAGAATATACACGATCATATGGGGAAAGCAGTACATCAGGAATTAACAACTGAAACTTGAACACTAGACAAATGGCACAAGCACAAACCGGCAGCAATACTTGAAAGCGGAAGTCACAAAATCCTATGGAACATGGATGTACAAACAGATAAACCCATCCAAGCAAGAAAAACGGATGTCATGAGAGTCAACAAAAAGGAAAAGTTCTTTCAGGTCGTAGATTTCGCCGTTCCAGCAAGCTACAGGGTAAACACCAAGGACACAGAGAGACGAAACAAATACATGGAATTGGCCAGAAAGCTCAAAGGAATATGGAAAATGAAGGAAGTCGAGATAGCACCAATAATAGTAGGAGCACTAGGAAGTATCCTGAAAAACTCTGAAAAGAGAATGGAAGAGATTGGAATCAGAGGAAAGGCTGAGAAGATACAACGGATAACAATAGTGAAAACAGCTTAAATATTAAGAAAAAACTTTGAATCCGGAGACTAATGCACATGAGCTACAGGTGCGAACGAGACGTATAGATACTGCTACAGAAGAGCGATACACAGAAACAGCACATGGAACGAAAAAAAACTAAAACAATACAATTGTAAGTTACACACTCCACACATATTACACACATGTTATATATGGAAGAGGACAGACCCAGTAATTAAAGAGAGACGTAAATAGGATTTAAAATAATATTTATTATTCGTGGGACCTGTGGAAATTCCACAGGGGACTCATTCATATGTAATATATTGATGTTGGCATTCTGTAGATATTCAGTGTAAATGGTGACGCTCTGATATTGTTGTAGCTCTTTTGTTAAAATTACAAAAGTATTTATCTAAGCTAGCACGAACTCCGAGTAAAGCCCGATCGTAAAGTACGCTTAAATATGATATTTTAATTCTTGCAGAGTTCGTATATAATATCATAAAGTTAATGTTTTATCGATGTTTATATATTATAAAGTTGAGATTTCAACAATAAAAAATATATCCATATGACTTGGGTGCATCAGCTTGAATCGAAACCGAAATAAAAACTTATGAAAAATGTATATATATATATATATATATATATATATATATATATATATATATACACATATATATACATATATAACTTGAGTTCCTTCAGCCATAATCGAAACCGAAATCAAAACTTATGAAGAATTTTTGATAAAATTATTTATAAAAAAAAATAGATGATTTAAGTGGCATCAGCTATAATCGAAACCGAAACCAAAACTTATGAAGAATTCCTGGTAAACTTATTTATGACAAGAAATGGAAGTACATAACAATCCGAATGTAAGCGTGGCACACAAAAGAACACACACACTATCGAATTAATATAAATATAAATATATAATAATATAATTAATTGAACCGTGTATTCAAAACTGAACACATATTGCAATTTTAGCAATTTCCTGGATTGTCCATTATAGTAGAAATAACTAAATAATGATGAAACAGAAGTCAGAGTTAGAACAATGGAAAACAAAACAGTTTAGGAATTTTCTTTGTGTGGCCGAAGACATATTGGATGTCATGTATGTAAATCTACGTCAGAACATTCACGTGGCTGGAGTACGTCTTTGACGTCACAAAGAAAGATATTTACAATATATTTAGAGAGTCAGTTCAATAAGGAGTTCGGAGTCAGGGGGGAGAATTGATCTAGCTGGAGCCCTTTTGGAAGCGAACCAGAACAGGGAAACAAGAAAATGTAGAAATCTAAAGGCAATTGAATTCCTGATTATCATCCAGCCAATTGGTGGAATAAACGTCATCATATATTTTGTAAACCTGTGTCTTCGTCGTTATTTCATCCACCGAAAGGTAACATGTTTTTTCGTGAGCATCTTTATAAAAGAACTTAATATAAAATACTCTCCTTCTAAAGTGTAACTGAGTCTCCCTCCTCAAAAGTGTTAACGGAATACTCCTTTATCAATAATGTGTTCATCTATTATGTGTTAAAAGGGAGAGATCTTGAATGCCAACCAGACATTATCCTCGAGTGTCTAGGGTCTCTCTGTACAGGGGTTTGTCAAGGGTATGAGGATATTTTCCCTAGAAGTAAACCCTGACCAAATATTCAAAATCACGTAGTATTCGCTGCCCAAATAAGATCTCCTTTCAATGGCTAACTCACATTAGCTTTTACGAGGAATGGTGCACCTTCTCCAAGTGATGTTACCTCAAGTAATAGCACGAAGCTGGATACTCCACCAGACTAGATAAATTCTTGTCCTGGAATCGAGTAAGACGAATAGACCAAAATGAAAGATATACTACAACATATGAAAATGGTTAATTGGGGAGAGGAAAATTTTGTTCTCAATTTCTTTACTCAGTGTTTGAGAGATAAAGAACTTCATGGAACATTCGAATACCTATGTATCTCATATAAAGTTCAAGTGTTAGCCCCAGGTAGTGGACCCCTTGATTTTTAAGAACTTCGATTGAAGTGTTAAAAGACTGTCAATATCTCTCTTTATATCAAGCTCCTATCATAATATGAACTGTGTGTAATCTATTATAATTGTTTTGTCGTTGTCTCCGTTACATGAATGTCGTGTCCCC
>NC_136518.1:47189964-47212464 GCF_053919585.1 Euprymna scolopes
TTCAAACTCTTCTTCACAAAATAACTGGAAGTCGCTAACTGGCACTAGCGACCTCAAATGATTGAACTCTTTTTTTTTTACGAACCGTCCTTTTATGGGTCTTTTTACCGGTTTAAATAGTTTTTAAGAGGTTAAAAATGGATCGAGATTGAAAAATCGTTATACATTTTGTACATTTATCTTAGTTTGGTTTTAATTTTTAATTTTTACACGATTAATATGCGGGCTACGTTTGTGCAGTAGTAACGTCACAAGCTTTGAATGCTACGGGTTTCCTTTCGGTTTCGCTTCTAGCTGATGGCACCAAAATACCTTTTTTTTTCTTACTTTTGAAATTACGGTTCTATATATACGAAATCTGGACAAATTAAATTATCATATTTAAGCGTATTTTACGACCGGGCGAAGCCAGGTGTCTCTCCCTGCTAACACACACACACACACAATTATATATATATATATATATATATATATATATATATATATATATATATATATATATATATATATAAATTAACAAAATTTTTAAACCTTTAAACAATGATAGAATTGTTTTATTATTTTTTTTTTCCACCCGATATTTCGCTAAACAAATAGCCTCATCAGGGCAGATTGGTAGTCCGAGTCGAATTTTTTTTTTTTTTTTTTTTTTTTTCATTTTGTCATGGTGAAGATAATCCCTCGGAATAAAAAGGAATAGAAAAGTTCGCCTTGCTCGGTAGAATCACGTATGTTACGCTGCGCCGCTGCGGTTGTCGAGCGGAAGTTTAAATGAGAATTGAAGACACTTATTTTTTTTTTAAATAATATTTAAATGAAAAATTTGGAACACACTTTAAGTGTCGAAAATAATGATAACTCTCGGACCGGACTACCCACCTACCCTGATGAGGTTATTTTTAGCGAAATATTGGCAAAAACATAATAATAATAATAATAATAATAATAATAATAATAATAATAATAATAATAATAATAATAATAATAATAACGATTTTATCATTACATTCGACATTTAAAGCTTTTTCAAAATTTTTCATTTAAATGTTATTTAAAAATAAGTGTCTTCAAAAATGTGTGACCATATATATATATACATATATATATATATGTGGGGGGGAGGGATATATATATATATATATATATATATATATATATATATATATATATATATATATATAGTCTTTCAAGTTTTTAACCTTTAAAACTATACAAAAAAAATATTTTTTATCATTCCTTAGAAAACCATCTAGTCAGTAAGTCATTTAATCACCTCCAATCACTGCATCAACTTGCTCTCGAATTTACTATAATACCAATAATTTATTTTTCAAGGGATCATCAGTTGTTTACCATGAAACACTGTTTCGGGGATTTAAAAACAAAACAGTATATTACATCATGGCTCCCCAGCAGTGTTGATCAAACACCACCACCCTTAATCTTAGGAAGAAGACATGTTGCAAACATTTGATCCAATTTCCTATTCTTAATTGCAATTACTAACCTTTTCATACTATAAAAATGAATTTCTTACCTGTACGATTCATCAATTTCCACATTTAAAATGGATACATTTTTTAATTTTTTAATTTATCAGTCTTGTATTTATAAGATTAGGATTAATCCATTTAACTATTATCACCCCCACTATGATTAGTATTTAGTATATTTACATTCTTATTTATTTAAAATTAGATATATAAAGGTTTTAAATATTTTTACATATATACATTTTTTTTTTAATATATAAATTTATTATATGTAATTATAAATACATTTTATACATTGCTAATATAGTTTTGGATTTCCTTTTTTAATATAGTCTGGTTTATCTTAAACGATTCAAAAGCATCAGGATAACGAACAAATGTTTTATTTAAGTGTTTAAATATTTTATTTTTATCCCCACCTTATATATATATATATATATATATATATATATATATATATATATAATTTCTTGCAAATAATCTCTTAACACTGCAAAGCGCTATAATTACTGAAAAATAATAGATAAGAATCTGAAATTGGAGTGTGTTCCAAATTTTCAGTGTAGCTTAATCGCCATATATATTTTATAAATTACTATATATATATATATATATATATATATATATATATATGTGTGTGTGTGTGTGTGTGTGTGTGTGTGTGTGTGTGTGTTTGTGTGTGTGTGAGTGTGTGTACGCATGTATGTATATATATATATATATATATATATATATATATATATATATATATATAAACTGTGTCAATAGATATGCAAAAGAGAATGTCAAATATGTTATGCAAAATTCATAGATATGCGCTATCGAATAAAATAATTTTTACTATTATGTGTAGCAAGTTAGTATGAAAGCACTTAAGCCCAAATTTTTAATTTCAGATTATTATCTATTTTTTTAGTAATTATAGCGCTTTGCAGTGTCAAGATATTTGCAAGAAATAGAATTTAGTTCTATGGCTCGTAAAAAACAAATAACAATTAATGTAAAGAATTATATAATCAAAGAAATTAGCAAAGGAAAGTCTTCGCTTCCAATATTTAAAGAATTTAAAAAAAGGGCCAGTAAACGATAAAAAAATTTAGTTTCCGGCCAAATCCAGGAATATAACAAAGCGATATTTATCACATATCTAAAGAGAATTAATAAGAAACTTAAATGTGTTAAGTGCGTTCATATTTGAGGTCGCTGTGTCTTCTTATGTTGACAAGGTAAAATAAAAAAAAAGTTTAAAGCATGAGGGGTTTTGCTAATGTAAAGATTCAAAAATTATAGATTCATTTTAATGAAAAATTACGCAGGCGCAGGTGCTGTTCTTGGCCTTCGGGCCAGGAACGGAAAAGGAAGTAATCAGTTTTGGTCAATGTGGGGGCAACGCTTCATATCAGACAATTGCTTTTTAAGTCAATTAGTTTAGTCAATGTGGGAGGAAAACTCTTCATATCAGACAATTGCTAATTTTGGACCCTGCCAGAGTGCCCCCTTTGGGGAGCTGGTTTTTCCTCCCCACATTAAAATAAACGGTCCTGTGCCTAATTTGCTCAGTGGGGAAGCAAATAAATAAAAAAAAAATGACAACAGGCACAAAATACATGGAAACTGATTTTAGTAACGTGCTTTTCATTGATGACTTAAGGGCCATTCTCAATAACCCGGATGAATCGGCTCGCGGAGAGGTTGTCAAGATATAATTAAATCGCATTTTGTTTCACATATGTCATCTACGACGTCATAGCAGATGACGTTGTATATAATGACGTCATAGCATGACAATATATTCCGTATGTTGACGTTCACAATTCTTGACAGCACCTGTTTCGTAGCGCAAAATCACTCATTTAATTATTATATCAATCAATGAATCTGTTCTGTCCTTAATTCTTCAGTAAAAATAGCACCTATCAGTCCATTAAAAGAAAATACATGTAGGCAACATCGCAAAATCTGTAAATTGGAAGAGAAGTTGCAATTACGTGTTATTTTTTTTTTATTTTATTACGCCATTTTGAATTTTCAAGTGAAGTCACTAACATGTAAATAATTAAATGAATGATTTTGCGCTACCAAACAGATGCTTTCAAGGATTGTGAATGTCAACGTACTTAAAGGAATACATTGTAAGATGGTCAACGTCATAACATGAAATTTTGAATATAAACTTTTGTCATTATATATATATATATATATAGTTTAGTAGAAATGGTAATTAATAAAAACTGAAGAAAGTGCTCAATACTGTTGTAGAGCAAATATGCGTTTTATTTTTTATTACGTATCTTTCTGTTAAGTTACATTATTGTTTCAGCTACCCGGCCGTTTTTTGGCCGTCTGTAGCTTCCTCAGACCTTTACAGATATATATATATATATATATATATATATATATATATATATATATATATATATATATATATATATATTATTTTTATTGTACTTTTTTAAACAGTATAATAATTAATTTCTGTTTTGCAACCAATCAGAATCAGAATTGTTCCATAAATATTAAATCTTGCTGTAGCAATTTCGCATAAGCTTTTTCCGTCTCAGCACGGGAAGAATCGTTTGCTCTGTGGATTCCAACTCGAGAACTGCCTACTGCAAACCAGTCAACTTCCAGGACTTCTAGAACAACGAACCATCGGAAACTGTTCTGAAACTAAACATGGCTTAAACTTCTAGACATGTTTCGCATAATTTTTTATGCAAGATTCTAGTATATTACTTGCTTGAATGAATGAGAAACTTTCGGCGTAAAGTTTTATACAATCTTGAAAAACAAATATTTGCTTTTTTTTTATTTAAAAGCAGGGACATAGAAAAATAATTAAATTTAAAATATGGTAAAAATGATACAAACGGTCGCGATAGGAATGTACGGATGCACACTTAGAGGAAATAAAAAAGGAAACAAGCACCCTACCTCTTTTGAACTACCCAACGTCATTTTCAGACAGCCTTTCGACTGTCTAACATTTGGGCTTCGGTATAACACATGTTCACAGAACTTCCGTTCGTTGCAAATTTGTCAAAGGCAAAATCTCTCGCTTTTGGGAGTTAATCAAGCAATTTTTTGTACAAACAAGATTTTTTTTTAATTAAATATCTTAGGACTTTACTAATTATCTTTGAAATAGACCCAGAAAACTAATATTTATAATTATCTACGTACATGTGTTCCGCTGTTGTCCAGCTCAGCGTAGCTTGACTGTATTAGGGTCTCGAACCTCAGACCATAGATTCTATAGTCGAGGGCGCAGATCACTTCTGATATTATTTCTTATTTTTTATCGTCTTTAAAGTTATATCGATTTTTTTCTTGTTATTGATTTTTTAGCGATAATCAAATAATCAGCTTTAGCGTCTCATACCTAGAAAATCAAGGAATTAGTTTTCTCTAAAACCGATCACCTATATTTTTATTTCACTTTTTAAAGACACATATATATATATATATATATATATATATATATATATATATATATATATATATATATATATATTTGTTTACGTCAAAAAATATGGGCGGACGTTCATGGAAGACCACCCTCTATAACAAACATGAGGAAAAAAAGAATGAACAAATATCTAGATAAAACCTTAGAGGAAGACCTCGTCTGTGATGGGAACATAAATGCCTGGTAACATTCAATGTTGCCAAAACTAAGCTTTTTTTCTTTAATAATTATGAGAAATTTTCTCAACCATTGATAGCCATGACTAATGATACACTACCTGAAAGTTCTTCGTTCTAACTCCTCGGCTTAACATTCACAGGGAACATGAATTAAACAAATATATCCAGGACACTGCCAAGACTGCTGCGAAAATGGTGGGCTCTCTCTACCGCGCCAAAAAAATATTTACGCCCTAAAGTATTCTGTCCCTCTACAAGGCCACCATTCGCCTAGCCATCGAGTATTGGTGCCGCATCTGCTATTAGTCATTTACTTCTGGATAAGGTTCTAAAAAGATTGGTCACCATAGTGGGTCCTGCGCTGTCAGTCAAACTTCAATCTCTGTCCCATCGACGAATCTCTGTGCCTATTTTAAAAGTATTTTTAATAGAAGGTTCCGACGACCTCCAAACCGTTGTACTTCCCCGACGTAAATATTCCCAACTAACTCGGCAAGCAACAAAATTCCACCCTACACTGGAGAGATTCTTAAATGCCGAAAAACCTACTACTCAAATAACTTCTTCCCTCGAACTGATAGACTTGACTTTTGTAATTCCCTCGCAGGTCCGTGTTTCGTCGACTTTACTGACATGCGGAAGTTCAAGCGCATTGTGACCAAACATCTTGCTGCTCAACTTCCTACATAGTATAGCTACAAATTTGTTTTAAATAGTAACCCATTACCTTCAAGCAGCACTTATTTATGTGACTGTATATATATATATATATATATATATATATATATATACTAGCAGGACTCGTTTCTGGCGTTGCCCGTTGAATTGCTAAGTACCCATTTGTATTTTTCCAATATACCAATGAACACTGCATTTTTGGAGGGCCGAATAAACATTTTACTGGAAAAGACAACACAAAAAAAAATATCCAGTTATAGAAAAGTAACTTCTCTTGCCTTGGATAACATTGATTTGTTATATATTTATTTTTTCGACAACTGTTTCGAATCTATGTGTATAATAAAACAAACCCCGTTTTTGTAAACAAAAAACAATAGCAGAATGTCCATGTAGCGTTCTAGCATCTGAACAATGCTCGGCGTAATTATGTCTTTTAAACGTTTGTTTTTAAAGCAAGGCTCCATTTTCTATTAGTTATAATTTCATGTAGTGTTCCTATCTTCTATCTGGCCTCCTCACGACTATCATAGCAGGAAGTACACGTTGCGTGTATACCCAAAAAATAGTAGACGTAAGACAGCGCCATATTTGAATCCAACGTAACGTGTTTTCCCAGTGTTCGTTATAACAATAGAATAGACGTTTAGGAATAACGGAATGCATAAAGTTAGCCAATCAGATCGATGAGAAATGTTTGCGGCGAAGAGCAAGCGGCTGATCATTGTGTCCGTGTATTAATAGGTGTAGCGAAAGCATAACGACTGGTAATGTTCGAAGGAAATGAGAGAGTTCGTCGTTCACTGTGTAGTTTTTGCACCCGGTGTATAATGGGTCGAAATGAGGACTAACTATTTAGAGAGGGGCAGTTATGCGACTCCCACTAAATGTTACTTGCACGAGAGAGTCCCCGCAGATGGAACTGAAACAGAAATTTACAGTAGCGACGATTCAAATCGAAAGATAGTTGTGTGGATCGATGGAGAAATGATATGCAACTGTAATTTCAGATAGCACGCGTGTTTGGAAAGCTACGAACTAATTTTCTAAAGGGTAATTTCTGCAGTCAAATTATTATATATAATAATAATAATAATAATAATAATATATATATATATATATAGAGAGAGAGAGAGAGGGGAGGGGGAGAGAAAGAGAGAGAGAGATATGTTGTTTGTTTGTTTTTGTTAGCGATACTTATGAAATGACTTCAGTTATTTATATGGAACAACATTTTTACCTAAATGCGAGCTGGGAATAATTTTCCCTTTGACCAGTTTGGTACCCCCTAAATGGGGAGTGGCATATGTATAATGTATTATTTAAAATATAATATTTAAAATATATATATTTAATTATATTATATTTTAAATATGTGTGTGTGTGTGTGTGTGTGTGTGTGTGTGTGTGTGTGTGTGTGTGTGTGTGTGTGTGAGAGGATATATATTGACAACATGTCATCTACTTTCCGTCCGAGTAGGTTGTCAATCTCTGCATTTTATTTTCTGCGCATGCGTCGATCAACAATGAAGCCATAGTGCGAGTTTTCAGAGTTGTTTTTCTTTCTTTTCTTTTCGCCGCTGACATCCGCATTGGCGAAAACTTGCTTCATTGATTATTGGTAATAAAACAAGCACAGATTTGATGTTATTTTGAATTTTCATTGTGAATAATATAAATATTACTGAATTGATTAACTTTCCCACCTCCAATATTTTGTATATACTAACAACCGTATGCGGCGTTTATTAACCACGTTTATCGATTTTGCTAATTAATTCCTTATCCAAACAGAGATTTTTCTAAAGATAATTCGATGAACGGACATATGGTGTGACGGTGTGTATATAATAAAAACGAAGGAACGTGTCTCCAGATCGCTTTTATCATCGCATATGCAAGTTGACTTTTTATTATTAAAGAGGGGAAACTTAATCTTACTAATAACTGATGATTAAAAATTAATAATCATGTATGCAAATTTACATTTTTATTATCAAGCAAATAAGTTATACTTGTATGTACTGATTGATTTCTTAATTACAAGCATAATAAAAAGAAAGAAAATAATTTCTTTCACTTTATAGACACAAAGTATAGTAGTAGTAGTAGTAGTAGTAGTAGTAGTAGTAGTAGTAGTAGTAGTAGTTGTTGTTGTTGTTGTTGTTGTTGTACTCACTAGGAGTTCTCACCCAAGTCATCATCAGTGATTACTCACACTGACAACAATCGGTGGTATTAACTGGAATCTGTGTGGCAGCAAGTCTCTCCAACTTTCTAGTACCCTTCACTTCTTTCGATAATCTTTACAAACGACTCTGCGCTATCGCAACAGCCGCTTTCTATTCGTTAATTTCTCAATGATGATGAAATTTGAGTGACAATAAGCCCTCTCAAGGTCCCAACCGTCTTCGCACACCCAGTGGAGGTCTGGTTAGTGCTTTCTCTCCTTGCTAAATGTTTTCTGCTACTTCTAATGCATTTTGTATGTGTCTGGTCAGCATTTGTGGATTGGTTTCCGCATTTGATGATTTTCCTAGAGGTTCCAGCTGCTTGCAGCATAAGCGTTTGCTGCATTGTCTGTCTTCCATTTGATGCCGACTTTTCCTCTTCTTCTTTCCAATTTTTTTGAGACTGTTCAAAGTGTTCCTAAAATTATTGGTATTATATAGATACCATTCATGTTCCAATCATCATCATCATCATCATCGCTAGCATCGTTATCATCATCATCATCATCATCATCGTTGTTGTTATTGGTGTTAAAAACAACACAGGGGGAATATTTCTTTGTTTTACTAACGAGTAATCGCTTATCAAGGCCCGAAAGCCACTTGAGGACATGGCTTTGTTGGGTAGATAGTGAGATAGACAGATTGAGGATTGCTCAAGATGGTTGGATCTGGGCAGGATTTGGCTCAACAAGAATTTGGACTTGAAAACGCCCATGATGTAGCCATAGTATTGCTTTCCACAAACAAGAAGATTTTGGAAACAAACTCTGATAATGGCATTTCCATTTAGCTCTAAGTACAGATAAAGAGTTGTTGTTCTTTTACATTGGTTATAACTACAACTGCTTTTTGTTGTTAGGATTTTACAGGAGGAAGAGGTTATTTTACAGGAGGAAGAGGTTAATTAATGCTAATGAGGCAACGTGGAGATTAAAGTCAATCGTTAAAATTTCAGATATGTCAAATGTTTTGCTAATTTTTTTCGGAACTATTAGACATCAATTAACAAATATTCTCCAAACGTCAGTTTCGTGGGTACATTTAAAGAGAGAGAATAAGGTAGACAGAACCTGCTATTTGAAAATTCAACTATTTCAAATTTGCATTAAATATGATCAATCATCAATTTCTTCCTGAGAACTAACAGACTGGAGACTTAATTTTAGACATTTTCCAGAATCAGAATCATGTAATGTATTGTTTTATCAAAATTAGAATAAGAATTCTAGACTGACACACGGTTCGATAGCATTATATTTCTATTTTTCATCGCATAAAAGAGGTGCTAAACTGTTCTGCTTGCTCTGCTCGAGGAATTAATCTTACCTGTTCTAAGACGGGTATATATTTACGAAATTTATAACAAGAAAATCAATCTCTACAAATCAGAACCGATATAGAATTCTCATATATAATATATATATATATATATATATATATATATATATATATATATATATATATATATATATTGATTATGTAGTAGAGCTGACATCTATTCCATGTAGCCGATTTCAGCCTTAATCATCGCCTCGATACGGATCCGGAATGGGTAGCATGCCTTTCTACAAGTGCTGAAGGGAGCTCAGCAAATAGTCGGCGGATGGCAGCGACCAGGCAGGCATTGGTGTTGTGGAAGGTCATGTTGGTGATGTTCTTGATGAAGTAGTTCAGCGGGTTCAGGTCGGGGGAAAGTGGGGCAGTGAGAGAAAGAATATAAAGTCGTATCACTCCTTCTGAAGCTGAGCCTGGGTCTCTTTGGACGTGGGCCGGCGCCGAGTCCTGCTGCTAGACCCAAGGTCTGCCAGCGGCTACCTGATTGCACCAGGGAATTACCACAATCTTCAGGACATCTAGGTACACCTTGGTACTGACTTTCAAGCCGACTTCGAAAATGTGAGGTGCCATGAGGTGTCCCTCACTTGAAACCACACCAAAGATCATAACCTTGGTCGGAAACTTTGTTTTAATCACACTAGGCAAGCCTTCAAACGTTGAACCGTCCAGATTTGCATTTTGAGGGTGCTCGCAATGGTTCTGTTGTCATAACTTGGATAGATATAGAGCATACGTTGTACAGCGACGCATCTCCGATCTCGCTCCTTGAATATTGTGTCACTTTCTGATATGATAGAAGGCTCCTATCGCTTTTGAGATTTGTACACAACTGGCCAACTAGTAGATGGTCTGCCACAAAAATAGAAAACCTGTTTTCATCAAACGGCTCTGGAGTCATGTCGTCTTTTCTAGGGCGACAATTTTATCGTTACACCCCGTATATCTATGTATCTATAAAAGTGAACGTGTATGTGTGTGTGTGTGTGTCTGTCTGTCTGTCTGTCTGTGTGTCTGTGTACATTTTCCTTCGCAATAATTTTGTCAATTTTCAGTCTACAAACTCGAAATTTGATATACAGAGTACTGAGATTTGGGAAAATCGATGTGGTTGGTTTTCGGCCAGAAAGTTGGCTGTTAAGTGATCAAAGTTCAACGATTTGACCTTTGATAACTCTACCAAACTCCTCCGAGAATTTTGGGTCTACACACTTGAAATTTTAGATATAGATTCCTTGAAAATTGATCTAGCTTAATAACTCCATTTGAGCCGAAAACAATAAATTTTAAGGGGCAATAACAGGTGTCAAAGTTTAAAAAATTGACCCTTTTTTTTTTTTTTTTTTTTTTTTTTTTTTGCTCAGCATACACCTCCAAACACCCTGGCAACGCCGGGCTGAAATGCTAGTATATCTATATAATTATAAAACTCAAATGACCTTGTAACGATGTATGTAACCCACATTCCGGTTTACGATATCCGGTTGCGCATGCGCGCGCATAAACATTAACCCATAACAACGTAAACAAATAAACACAAATCGCTTCTTTTGCAGATTTTGACCTGCGCACTGAAATATTAACGTTATTAATTCGAAATTATTATTTAACATGAGAAAAGTGGGGTTTAAAATAACTTAAACGTAATACAGAATCACTAAAGGCACAATGTCATCGTACGTGAAACTAAGATATACCTTCTTGATCTTCCGGCTAAGATTCAAGGGTAGTATCTGTTCTGGCTAAAGGTGGTATATTGATGTCGTGAGGTTTCCGTTCGCGCCGGGCGTCCATATAATGGAAATATTTCACAGACTCCTATAAGGATATTGGAGATAATCCGTAATAACCAGATATATTCTGGCACTACATTAACCAGATTCCTTCGATAAGTACTTTTACAGCTTTGGACAAAAGGGCTACAATAATATCGCAAGGTCTCCATTCACGCTGAACGTCCACAGAACGCTCAGTAGCAATATATTACATATGGAAGATGCTGCTGTGGAATTTTCACAGGTCCGCTACTATACATGAATATGAACTATATATATGTATATATATATATATATATATATATATATATATATATATATATATATATGTATATATATATATATGTATATATATATGTATATATGTATGTATATATATATATGTATATATATATATGTATATATATATATATATGTATATATATATGTATATATGTATATATATATATATGTATATATATATATGTATATATATATATGTATATATATATATATATGTATATATATATATATATGTATATATATATATATATGTATATATATATATATATATGTATATATATATATATATGTATATATATATATGTATATATATATATATATATATATATATGTATATATATATATATATGTGTATATATATATATATATATATATGTGTATATATATATATATATATATATATATGTGTATATATATATATATATATATATGTATATATATATATATATGTATATATATATATATATATATGTATATATATATATATATATATATGTATATATATATATATATGTATATATATATATATATGTATATATATATATATATATATATATATATATATATATATATATATGTATATATATATATATAACTGGCCGTCCGGCGTTGCTCCGTCGTAAGATACGCTTAAATATGATAGTTTAATTTATACATTATAATATTATACCCAATATATAATAATGATTTCAAAAGTTAAAAAAATAAATAAATAAATACATGACTTGAGTGTCATCAACCGAATTGAAATAAAAACATAGTTCTCCAACAGTATTTTGTTATCATGTGGTGTAAGTCTCTCCGTATTTAAAAACTTTAAAAAAATAGTGTCAAAAGTATAAATGTATATTTGTGCATGCGTAGAAGAAAAGCATTTTGTCGACTTTTGCTTGCTTAGTACTTTCTTTTTTTTTTTTTTTTGACCCTTTACCGGCTATTTTTACCGGCTAAAAACCGAATTGAATTTATTCCACGGTTCCGCATTTCTTATATATCAAGTTTCTGTCTGTAGAAGAAAAATTGTCAGAGTAGTTTGGTAGAAACTCTTCCGCACACAGACAAATAGACAATTTCACTTTTATATATATATATATACTGGCACAATACGCTAAAATATGATATTTTAATTCATGCAGATTTCATGTTTATTATTGCAGAAGCTTTTTATGATTATTATATTGTACTCAATAGATAATAGTTGGCACCCGGCGTAAAATACGCTTCCATATTATATTTACATTTATGCTGATTTCGTGTTTATTATAATAGAACAAATTCCCTATTGATTATTATATTGTACCCAATATATAATGGTAATTACAAAAGTAAAATAAATATGACTTGGCTGCCATCAGCTAGAATCGAAACCAAAACATTTAGCCTTTCACCGGTACGTGCTACCGTTTCTGCTAAATCCGTACCCGTATGAAAACATAACAAATAATTTTAATTTTTTTTTAATTTTGACATCTTATCTGCTATTTTTACCAGATAAAAAAAATTATTCTGCAGGTTCAAATTACCTACATATCAATTTCAAGTCTGCAGACCAACGATTAACATAGCAGTTTGGTAGAGACCGTTCCCCACACAGACAGACAAGATCTTATACATATGTACGTTTTGTAAATACTTTCAAGAGATTAGATAGGCCTACAAAACTTAATACACTTAGTTTTTATCTGTTCAGGTACTCCCTTATACTAGAAGGATGATTAAAGTTGATCAGATTCTTTCTTCAAGTTCACCAGGATCAGAAAAGGATCTTAACACGTTTCGGCACTTATGCAGAATACGAACCGCGCTGGAGCAACGGTGTTATGTAGAAATCCATTCTTTACTGTTCTGTATCTTCATCGTTAATAAACTAACGCACCACAAAATTGGATCCAACCTGAAAAATTAAATCAAAAAAAAAATGTAGGATATAACGGGCCAACTTACCAGAGTATAGCTGCCCGAGGAGGGTGGGGGGCGATGCTCTTCTAATTTCCAAAACGAACGATTGCTTTCTAGCTATGCTAATAGATGGAAGTTCTTTTATTTCTTTTTTTTATGGCGGCTTCAAATAACCAAAAGTTTTAGACCAATCAGAAAAAAGGTTAATTATTCTATTTTTTTATTATTGTTATTCTTTAAAGTTTATTATTATTTATATATAGATACACTTTTATTTTTAGTTCATATTTAATAAAAAAAAATATCAGAAATACGACACAACATATATATAATTGCTAGACGCCCGGCGTTGCTCGGTCGTACAATATGCTTAAACATGATGTTTTAATTAATGCAGATTGCGTATGCATTATAGAATCAATCCTCTATTGAATGTCATATATTACGAGGAGTAATTTGCCCGGTGGACTAATTCGAAATAACAATAAATAAATAAAATAAAATAAATAATAATGATAATGTTACTTATCTAATTCTGTCTGTGTTTGTTTTCAATATCTCGTCAGCTGATATTTGGGTTGACGATAAATGCCCTGGGAACTCACTTCTGATTAATGTTTAGTTTTAAAATATGCAAACAAAAAATAATTTGCGGCGATTTTAAATGGTAGCTCTTCTTTATCGTAAATTGAATTCATTAATAAGATAAAAATAAAATAAAACCGTGACGTACGCTCGGGCTTGAACACGAGGTCATTCGAACGTAAGTTGAATGCTCTACCTCTGAGTTTTGTTCCCGGATATCAACGAAGAAACAAGAAATTATTTGTTCAGAGTTTATTATCTCCCCTGCCGGTGCAACCTAAAATATTCCCCCCGTAAAAAGTCTTTTCTATATATGAGAAAGGAAGACTATTTTTAGGATCGGATTTTTTCGATTTTTGATATTTATTGGATGAATTTCTGTACAAAACAAATCTAAGAACGCCGCCAGACACTTTGATTGAAATTTGCAAAAGATAGACAGCCGTTTCGGAACCTATAAGGAAGGGACTCACACACGCAAAAAAGTGATTGTATATATATATATATATATATATATATATATATATATATATATATATATATATATATATATATACAGGATGACCAAAAAAAAAACGAGCCCGACTCTAATTAGGCCCTGTTAGTGTTTTGTCCGAATAAAATGAAATTTTGGTCATAACTAGTTTATTATATTCAAAACATCACATCAAAACACTAGGGTCTTTGGTCTTTTTTTCTCCGTTCTACAGCATGTTCTAGATGGCCTCCATTTAGCTATAGTTTTGTTTTTTGGTCACGCTATATATATATATATATATATATATATATATATATATATATATATATATATATATATATATATACTAGCATGGGTGCCCGGCGTTGCCCGGATATTTGGAGATGTATGAGCAAAAAAAAAAGTGGTCAATATTTTTAACTTTGACCCCTATTATGACCCCTTAAAAGTTATTGTTTTGGACTCACATTAAGTTATTAAGTTAGATCCATGTCCAAGAAGTCTATATTTAAAATTTCAAGTGTTTAGACCGAAAATTGTTGGAGGAGTTTGGTAGAGTTCTCAAAGGTCAAATCGTTGAACTTTGACCCCTTAATCACCAAATTTCTGGTCGAAAACCGACCACATCGATTCTTCCAAATCTCAGTACGCTGTTTATTAAATTTCGAGTCTGTAGACTTAAAATTGACAAATTTATTGCATAGGGAAATGTACACACGCAGACACACAGATACACAGATACACAGACAGATAGACACTTATATATATATATATACACGGCATAATCACGTTAACACAGCGATTATCGTGAGATCACTGAAGTTAATTAACGTTGAGTCTGGTCAGTGTCGTATGAGTGACCATTTTGAAATATCAAGCGTTGTCTCTAGAAGGACGTGGGCACCTCCCTGAAGACACGTGCGACTTGGAATGTTTGTGAACTTCATATTTCCATGAATCTTCATCCTTCGAAGAAAGGTGGTTCGAACCTCTTATGAAGAATGCCGCTCCTTCCGTTTTTCCTTCGGAAACTAAAGATAATTTTTTTTTTCTGATAAGCCACTGATCTAGAAAAGAAGTGTATTATCATAAGAAATATCGACATCAGATCACGCATTATTATGTTAGTTAATTGTAACAAATCAGAAGCATTGTGATTCAATTGGATAACCCACTGCATGCAGGAAAACCAGATTTATTTATTTATTTATTTTATTTTATTTATTTTAAATAGGCTTTCGGAAAGCAATAACACATCAAAGAAGAAAAATCTATCAACGCGGGAGATTAGGGATTCGCAAAGGAGAAAAGAGGCAATAAAATCATGAGGAATGCTTTTGGGAGACTTGCTGCGACTTGATCTATTGTTCAACAGCAAAAATCTGCCACCCACCATGTTTGGCCGGTCAATCGGTGCATTAATTTTAATCATCATCATTATGTCAATGCCAATAAAAATAACAACAATAACAATATGGCAACCCGGCATATTTCTCGAGGAAAGATTGGCAAAATATTCTCGAACCCTATATCACATAAAAGGAACCAAAGTTTCCTAATCACCGTTACAGCTACCTACAGAAATTTTCTGGCGTCAGAGAATAAAATGGACTTCCTCCGGTAATATAATGTACTGGGTTCGTCATTATTATGCAGTTGAAATTTAATTTAATTTTAATATTTATTTACAAATTTTATTTTTCATAATTTTGAAACTGTAAAAAATCAATATTTTAAAACTTTTTATGTGAATTTGTGAACAGAATAATTCATAAAATATTTTCTTTTTAAAAGTACTATTCTTTTATTAAATAAATAATGATTAAATTATAATTAATTAATTCTTTAATATGTGATTATATTGTTTGAAAAAAACTTTCAAATGTCCATATATTGTTTAAAATAAAAAACTTTAATGTCCTGATATATATTGTTTAAATTTTTTTAAAAATGGTAAATGTCCTGATATATGTTGTTTAAAATAAAAAACTTTCAAATGTCCATATATTGTTTAAAATTAAAAAAAACTTTAATGTCCTGATATATATTGTTTAAATTTTTTTTTAAATGTTAAATGTCCTGATATATGTTGTTTAAAATAAAAAAATCTTTTAAATGTCCTTATATATGTTGTTTAAAATAAAAAAGTGTTATTATTTTTTAAATTCTGTTTATATTGCTTATTTTTGAAAAATATATTCTACTTATTTAAACCTGTTTACATATTGTTTGCATAGTAACATAACGATGATTGGGAAAATTTGGTTCCTTTTACGTGATATAGGGTTCGAGAGTATTTTACCAATCTTGCCTTGAGGAATACGCCGGATTGGCAATAATATTAATGAGAATAGACCTACATAAAAAGAGAATATATATATATATATGTATATATATATATATATATATATATATATATATATATATATATATATATATATATATATATATATACTAGCATTTCAGCCCGGCGTTGCCCGGGTGTTTGGAGGTGTATGTTGAGAAAAAAAAAAAAAAAAGAAAAAGTGGTCAATTTTTTTAAACTTTGACCCCTATTATGTCCCCTTAACATTTATTGTTTTGGACTCAAATCAAGTTATTAAGTTATATCCATGTCCAAGGAACCTCTATCTAAAATTTCAAGTGTTTAGACCCACAATTGGCGGAGGAGTTTGGTAGAATTCTCAAAGGTCAAATCGTTGAACTTTGACCCCTTGCTCGGGTGTTTGGAGGTGTATGCTGTGCAAAAAAAGCAAAAAAACAAAAAAAATGGTTACTTTTTTAAAACTTTGACCCCTATTATGACCCCTTAAAATTTATTGTTTCGGGCTCAAATCACTTTATTAAGTTAGATCCATGTTCAAGGAACCTATATCTAAAATTTCAAGTGTCTAGACCCGAAATTGTCGGAGGAGTTTGGTAGAGTTCTTAAAGGTCAAATCGTTAAAATTTGACCCCTTAACAGCCAAATTTCTGGCTGACACCCGTCACATCGATTTTCCCAAATCTCAGTACCCGGTATTTCAAATTTCGAGTCTATAGACTAAAAATTGACAGAGTTATTGCGTAGGGAAATGTACACAGACAGACAGACACGTTCACTTTTATATATATATATATATATATATATATATATATATATAAATTCCCGTTCACATACACCTTACAGGATAAAGCTAGAACCCAGAACTAGATAGAATCGAGCAATTGCATCGACAACGGACAACGCCATACCCAAAGTGGGTTTCGATGTACTGCATCTCATCAGTGACGTGCTCCGACATAGGCGCGAACCCAGGTCGTCGCACTCATGAAGTGTGCAATACTGAGGACCTAACGATATGGGCCATGGCGCAATCTATTGACTATGCCTCGATTTTTAAATTCTTATATTTTCATCCAGTTCTACATTGGGTCTGGCGTTGTCCGTTGTCGATGCAATTGCTCGATTCTATCTAGTTCTGGGTTCTAGCTTTATCCTGAAAGGTGTATGTGAACGGGAATTTATATATCTATTTATAATCTCCTCTTAATGTCTAATATATGTAGAAAAAGCGGGTCATCCTTCGTAGGGACGTGATGTCCCTCAACAAATAAGGTTGTTCCGTAATCGTGTCTGGGGAGTCGGCTAATTTCAGTTAATGTTTGTAGATGTGATATCTACCGCCTGCATACCAGCAGTAACTATCTTAATTGTATATGACGCGTTGCCTGTCACAGCGTAGAATGTAGAACTGGATGAAAATATAAGAATTAAAAAAATCGAGGCATAGTCAATAGATTGCGCCGTGGCCCATATCGTTAGGTCCTCAGTATTGCACATTTCATGAGTGCGACGACCTGGGTTCGCGCCTATGTCGGAGCACGTCACTGATGAGATGCAGTACATCGAAACCCACTTTGGGTCTGGCGTTGTCCGTTGTCGATGCAATTGCTCGATTCTGTCTAGTTCTGGGTTCTAGCTTTATCCTGAAAGGTGTATGTGAACGGGAATTTATATATCTATCTATAATCTCCTCTTAATGTCAGAGAGAGAGAGAGAGATAGAAAGGGGGAGAGAGAGTAGCAGCAGGAATTACCCTCTTGAAAAAAGTATCGTAGGTTTCCAACAAGAGATGCCACATACAAATTCAATACATCTAGGCTAATAGCCATTATCTTATATTACTTTCGAACCCCGTTGCAAACACATTCAATCGTGATAATAAAATACTACATTACATCCTAGGAGCAACACCATCACAACCGCAACATCATTAGGTTTCCAAATGCGTGGCGAAAAGAGCTTTCATAACCCCTACACACTGTATTCTATTCTCTTTTTTCGAATTGATCAATAAATCGATATGCATCTGTATATATTTTTTAATATCAATATATTTTTCGTTTGCTTCACCTGCATATGGGGCTTTTATTATATCGGAAAGTCTGCCTTTAAAGAATACTTATACGCGTCTTTGATCCCCATATATATATATATATATATATATATATATATATATATATATATATATATATATTATTATTATTATTATTATTATTATATTATAAGCTCTATCTCCTATTGGGTTTTATCGAGCTTTTACATCTGGTTGAGATTACTTTATTACTTTATAAATATTAATTCTTTAATATTTATAATTTACTTTAGTTTTGCCATCTTGGATCATTTTGGTAAACTTAACTGTAATTCTTATTATATATATATATATGTGTGTGTGTGTGTGTGTGTGTGTGTGTGTGATGCGCATTTCTATTTATTTAACTTTTGTTTTGTTTTATTATATCTATTTATTAATTGATTTAGTAATTTACATTTTATTTATTATATTTATTTTTTATCTATTTTAATCATTTTATTTATTTATGAAATCGTGATGGACGAGATTCCTACTGATTGTCTTTACATCTTCCAGTAAGAATCCGCTCCGTCACACAATGCCCAGTGTCGGATTTTGCTGCAACCCTCGGTATGTATGTAAAAAAGTTAAAAAGTTCCAATAAATATAGGTCTCAAAAGACTGGTTTTCCGACTTCTCAGGGCAATTCTAAGAGAGTAGTTTGCCAGCGTTATTTATATTTTTTTCAGATCGGATCTAGGTATGTTCATCGGTGGATGACGATAACAAAGACTGTTTGTCATCCATGGTGAAAACTGGTGGACAAGCCAAACGTCGAGGTCATATAAAGAAATATTGATCAATATGCATTATAATACATCTTACATATTTCAAACGTCTTATGTGTCTAGATCTGTATCCTCTTCTCTTTTGCTATTATTATTTGTTTTTGTTCTTCATGTTTTGTAATAAGTCTTTCTTCTTTGCGAGTCATATTTTTCATTTCTTCCGTCGTTTTAAAGATTCTTTCATTCTATTTATGGTCTTAATTTCATTTTGAATTTGTTGATCTGATTTTCTATCCAGGCTTTGTCAGTTCTTTCTTTTTTGTGAGGCTTTGTTTCTAATTAAACTCCATGCTTATTGATCTGCATAATCACGCTTGACACATCGGTTCCCATCAGATCACCAAAGTTAAGCAACGATGAGCATGGTCAGTACTAAAATGAGTGACCATTTGTGACTTCCAGGTGCTGTATGTGCTCTCTGCTTATCTCGGCATTGTTGCCAGTCGTCCTTGACTTCTCCTTGCCACTGGACTCAAGCAGTGTCGATTCAGGAGAGGTGTGGTTGGAGATTGCGCAACCCTTGGCACACAATTACACGCGAAGCTGCCCTTACAAGGGGTGTCCTTTGTCTTTCGAGACTGAACGGGGGCATCTGATCTAATTAATCTGAACTCTATATGCATCAAGGTGTTTAGATCTTTGATAGTATCTGCTGATATACATGAGAAAAGAGTATGTTCACGTTTTCTATTTTTAATTCTAATTTCCTCCATTCCTCGTTCCTTCAGGATGAAAGTTGTTTTGCTTTGTCCCTTTCCATAAAACGTTTGACGTGTATTAACTTTTGTTTCTCGTCTTAAAAATTAGAATTAAGTAGCAACTCAATATATATTTTTAAATATATATGTGTGTGTGTGTGTGTGCGTGCGCGCGTGTGTGTAGAGAATTAAAGAAGTTTCTAAGGATACTTTAAATGGAGACTTTTCGATATAATAAAAAGCTCGGCATGAAAATATATTAACAATAGCAAAATATATACTGTTGTATATAAGTTCATTAATCAATTTGAAAAAAGAAGAAATTCAACAAGTGTATAAGAGTTATCAGAAAGAGAAGGGGTGCTATGAACTAGCACCTCCCCCTTTCTCTTCTGATGAGATAAACTTCGCTTCGAAATGTCTGGCATAAAGAACATTTATAACCCCTACAATGTATTCCACGGTTTCAAACTGATTAATAAATCTATATAGAAAAACAGTATATATTTTTCTATTATCGATATAAGCTCATATTGTGCTTGAATATATATCTATTTTCAGAACGTGAGAGATTATATAATAACACAGCAGCTTACAAGAGCCATGACAGCCAACAAACCGGAAGTCCAATGGGATTTCAAATAAATGCATTTTAAGCAAAAACACTTATGTATTTACGTGTCATGTCCAAATTAGTAAAGAATTTTAAAAAAAAAGATAGAAAAATCAAATAAAAATAAGTCATCGAACTATAGTTTTATTGTATTTGATAAAGTTCAATAATTCTTCAAATCCAGGGGAGGTAACTGCAGTTTAAGATTTTGGCAAAATAATTGTAATCCACTATTTTAAAATAGAACATGGCATGCCACTAAAAAAAAAAAAAAAATAGCAAATCCTCAGTTAGGCCTATCCGAACCCGAGTTCGAAACCCAACCTCTTGCATGCGAAGCAAGCACTCTGCCAACGACCCGCACACAAGAAATTCTATTAACTAACACAGAATTTCTTGTGTGCGCGGTGTTTAGCCAGTTGACAGAGTGCTTGACTCGCATGCAAGAGGTTGGGTTTCGAACTCGGGGTCGGATAGGCCTAACTGAGGAGCCCAAATGAGGGCAAAACTCGAGTCTTGGACTTCCGATTTGTTGATTGTAATAGTTCTTGTATGCTGCGATGTTGTGTGGCTGTGAAAATAATTATATATATACATATGTGTGTGTGTGTGTGACTATTTCATTTACTCACTTAAATTAATATACGAAGATATAATTTATGCGTTAATTTTCAGTATTTACTTTAACAGTGCTCAATACATAGGTAGAGCTGGACAGGATATTCCGCAATTTATCCTCGTGAGAATTCGTCAGGCATAAGTTATTCGTCAAGATGAAACGCGGAATATCCTGTCTAGTTTAATTGCCATATATATTTTCACAACTTATATATATATATATGTGTGTGTGTGTGTGTACTTACTATATATGTATATATACTATATATATAAACGCAATTCGTTTATCCATCCTTCTTCTTCTCTCCTTAATAGATTTTTTAGTGAGAGGGGAACCTATGGTCATTCTTTTCCCCAAGTTAGTGTTCGGTCTCCTTCGTTTTAGTGTTAATACTTTTCCAGTCTTAATGTTTCTGTTGTTATTCTTGTTATTGTGATAGTTGTGATTATGATCGTGATGATTGTTGTACTTACTGACCCATCATTTTATGGCAGCGGGTATCTGTTGTAGTTGAACAATAAATTAAGCCTCTCAAATAATATCGACCAGCATTCCTCAGATTTTTATTACTTACGTTTTTTGCACAAACACAGTCTTACTCGGCCGTTCCAGTCCCCACTACCTACACAACCATGAACACTCTTCACAAAACTCTTCTGCTTTGCTAGGTTTTTCGATGTATACATTCTCTGGTGCGTAATTGATTTCTTAACGCCGATAGTAATGTTTGATGGGCGAGCCTTGTTGGATTATTTGTTTGAATCGCAACGTTCTCGACTATGTCCAAACTGATTGGATTGATAACATTAACCACGATAACAATAAACATGTTTCTAATAAACATGTTTCTAATGATACATACGTTGTGACATTAAAAAAAAAAAACCTTCACGAGTGAAATAGTTCATAAAATGCACAATCTTATCGACATATTTTTATTAGTTTTACGCATGCGCAAATTCAATCAGTTAGAAT
>NC_136518.1:47219964-47272464 GCF_053919585.1 Euprymna scolopes
CAATGTCTATGATATTGTCCCATTGACTACTGTTAACCCTTATCCTCGAGTGGCTTTTGGGCCTTGATAACTTGTGACTCCTATGTAAAGAAAAAGGCGGGAGTATTTTCTAACGAAGCGATGTTCCATTCAGTTTAAGTGATAACAAGTCAATTTAGATGCAAATTACTTCGCATTATCGCAACAGCCTAAGGAGAAAGATGAGTGCAAGCCACATACTGATATCTCAATGGCAATGAAACCTTCTATGAAATTAGAGTGACTTCAGGCCTCTGCAACGTTCCTCTCCACTTCGTACTCTTCCAGTGGAAGCGTGATTGGTGCTGTGAATCCTCAGTTTTTATATCCTCCTTGACCCTTCACGAAACTTTTGCGTGGTGCAATCCAAGACTGATATCATCATATGCTTGTATGTATAACTGAGAGGTATACTATACTGGATATATAATATATTATGGGAGGGAATGCTTTACTGGATTTATAATCTATTATGGGGGAATACTTTACTGGATTTATAATCTATTATGGGGGAATACTTTACTGGATTTATAATGTATTATAGGGAATACTTTACTGGATTTATAATCTATAATGGGGGAATACTTTACTGGATTTATAATCTATTATGGGGGGAATACTTTACTGGATTTATAATCTATTATTGGGGGAATATTTTACTGGATTTATAATCTATTATGGGGAATACTTTACTGGATTTATAATGTATTATAGGGAATACTTTACTGGATTTATAATCTATAATGGGGGAATACTTTACTGGATTTATAATCTATTATGGGGGGAATACTTTACTGGATTTATAATCTATTATTGGGGGAATATTTTACTGGATTTATAATCTATTATGGGGAATACTTTACTGGATTTATAATCTATTATGGGGAATACTTTACTGGATTTATAATCTATTATGGGAGGAATACATTACTGGATTTATAATCTGTTATTGGGGGAATATTTTACTGGATTTATAATCTATTATAGGTAGGGATACATTACTGGATTTATAATCTATTATGGGGGAATATTTTACTGGACTTATAATCTATTATGGGGGGAATACATTACTGGATTTATAATCTATTATGGGAGGAATACATTACTGGATTTATAATCTATTATAGGGAATACTTTACTGGATTTATAATCTATTATGGGGGGAATACATTACTGGATTTATAATCTATTATAGAGAATACTTTACTGGATTTATAATTTTTTATAGGGAATACTTTACTGGATTTATAATCTATTATAGGAGAATACTTTACTGGATTTATAATCTATTATGGGAGGAATACATTACTGGATTTATAATCTATTATGGGGAATAGTTTACTGGATTTATAATCTATTATGGGGGAATATTTTACTGGACATATAATATATTATGGGAGGAATACATTATTGGGTTTATAATCTATTATTGGATGAATACTTTACTGGATTCATAATCTATTATGGGAGGAATACATTACTGGACTTATAATCTAATATGGGAGGAATACTTTACTGGATTTATAATCTATTATGGGGAATACTTTACTGGATTTATAATTTATTATGGGGAATACTTTACTGGATTTATAATCTATTATGGGAGGAATACTTTACTGGATTTATAATCTATTATGGGAGGAATACATTACTGGATTTATAATCTATTATGGGAGAATACTTTACTGGATTTTTTATCTATTATGGGGAATACTTTACTGGATTTATAATTTATTATGGGGAATACTTTACTGGATTTATAATCTATTATGGCGGAATACTTTACTGGATTTATAATCTATTATAGGGGATACTTTACTGGATTTATAATCTATTATGGCGGAATACTTTACTGGATTTATAATCTATTATAGGGGATACTTTACTGGATTTATGATATATTATGGGGGAATACTTTACTGGATTTATAGTCCATTATCAGTGGTATACTTTACTGGATTTAAAATCTATTATAGTGGAGTATATTAACTGAAAATATACTCTATTATTGGGAGAATACTTTACTGGATTTATAACCTATTATCGGGGAATACTTTACTGGATTTATATTCTGTTATGGGGACATATTTACTGGATTTATAATCCATTACAGGGGAAATACGTTACTGTATTAATAATCTAGTATGAGTGAAATACATTACTGGATTTATAATTTTTTTATGGGGAGAATACATTACTGGATTAATAATCTATTATGGGGGGATGCATTACTGGATTTATTATCTATTATGGGGGAATACTTTACTGGATTTATAATCCATTATGGGGGAATACTAAACTGGATTTATTATCCGTTATGGGGGAAGACTTTACTGGATTTATAATCTATTATGGAGGGAATAATTAACTGGATTTATAATCCATTATGGGGCGATATTTAACAGGATTTATAATCCATTATTGGGCAATATTTCACTTGATTTATAATCCATAATGGGGGAATACTTTACTGTATTTATAATCTATTATGGGAGGAATACATTACTGGATTTATAATCTATTATGGGGGATCCTTACTGGATTTATAATCTATTATGGAGGAATACTTTACTGGATTTATAATATATTATATGAAAATACTTTACTTCATTTATAATCCATTATCAGGGATATACTTTACTGGATTTATAATCTATTATGGGGGAATAATTTACTGGATGTATAATCTATTAGAGGGGGAATAATTTACTGGATTTATAATCCCTTATGGGGAATACTTTACTGGATTTATAGCAATAATTATTGTTGTTGTTGTGGTTGTTAGTAGTAGTAGTAGTAGTAGTAGTAGTAGTAGTAGTAGTAGTAGTAGTAGTAGTAGCTTTTCTTCGTTCTTTTGTTTCTATGTCCTATCTTATCGCGTACCGAAATTCTTCTCCGCCTTTCTTATCTTTTCATTTATCCGCACGCTTTCCTTTCCTCGCCGTCCACATTTTAAAAATAAAATTATTTCATCATCATTGTTATTATTGTTGTTGTTGTTGTTGTTGTTGTTGTTGTTGTCGTCGTTTTTTTGTAGGTGTGTGATAACGGGTTTGCTGCTGCTGATGATGATGATGATATTGCTAATAGTACTTTCTGACCTTTCAGAAGCGATGGGACGGAGGGTGGGGTGGCGGTCACAGATGAACAATAGAACGGTGTCTCCCTACAAATTTTGACAGCATTCTTTTCCGTTTTCACTGCGCTATCTCTGTCTCAATCACTATAACAAAAGTTAGTCTTCTGATCACAAAATTCCAAATGTATATAATTTATTGATTTATTGATTTATCGATACTGCCAACATTACTACCACCACCAACAACAACAACAATAATAATAATAATAATAACAATAATAATAATGATAATGATGATAATAATAACAATAATAATAATAACAATAATAATAATGATAATGATGATAATAATAATAATAACAATAATAATAATAATAATAATAATAACAATAACAATAATAATAATAATAGTAATAATAATGACAATAATAACAATAATAATAATAATAACAATAATAATAACAATATAAACAATAATCATAATAATAATAATAATGATAATAATAATAATAATAGAAACACTACATCACAGCAAGAAAACTGAAACTATAATTGAACGTTAACTCGCCACCCACCCATCAACATAAAAACAAATTGGCATCAGCAAGTATATACCAAAAAGTTAAAGAGGGTCGAGAAGGATGGAAAGATTGAAAAGAGAAAGGTGAATCCATATAAACAAAACCATTGGCATGCCACAGATAAATGGAAAGTGGGGATAATAGAAAACGAGAAAACAAAATAAGACAAAAAAAAAACAACAGAAAGCAAAACAAAACAAAATAAGACAAAAAGCAAGATAAAACAAACAAAACAATACAAAAAGCAATGTAAAAGAAAACAAAATAAAAAGCAAGATAAAACAAAACAAAATAAAAAGCAAGATAAAACAAACAAAATAAAATGACACAAAAAGCAAAATAAAAAAAAACAAAAAGCAAAATAAAACGAAATAAAAACATAAAACAAAATACGGCAAAACAAAACAAACTAATACAAAAGAAAAATGAAAAGAAAACTAACACGCAAAAGATACACACACATTCGGTGGCGCTGGCCACTATTGATACTACAGAAAACTGTTGTGAAAGGTCAAGTAGGATGGAAGCGTCGAGGAAAGAAAGCACCAACCGGACTCTAACTAAAAGTTTTAACGAGTTTGTCATGAAACAACGCTGTAAGCATTTGTGAAGATGATTTGAAATTGGGCAGAATCTGCTTATTAAAAAAGACGACTCAAGAAAAATTTATTAATATTGGATTCGAAAAAGATCGGTTGGACAGCAGTCGTATGGATTTGCGTCCCACTGACGGATAGTTCTTGAAAATAAACTGTACTTGTAGAAGTCTAGTTTAGTTTTAGGTGTACATGTGAATAAAGGAAAATTGTTTACGGTGGTTACAGCAAGATAATTTTAATCATGAACTATTGCTATATAAGGTTCTATCCGGAGAATATCAGATATTTTGTGCGTTCAAAATCTGCAGTCATTCGGTTTCGTAACAACTTTGAGAAGTTGATTTTTCATTTTATATATATTTCATTTTTTTTTTTTTTACCTCAGATAAAGCATATTGCTATTTGGAACATAAGGGGCTACTATTTGGGATCGTGTCTAACGAGGAACTGTGGGGAGTTGAACAGCGAGATGTCTGTTCATAATATATTTAAACTTCTTCATGTTAGTATTCTCTGGGAAGCAGGAAATAAGGATGAGATTCCAAAGTCCAACACTCCGGGAAAAGAAGCTATTAGAGTAGAATATTTCTGGCATTTAGAAACCTCTGCTTGTCTGGTTAGTTGTGGGTAAGTACGTTGAGGAGGGGCACAAGTGCTGCGAGTTCATCAGAGTACATACCATTAAAGTACTTGTAAAACAGGCACAGAGATGCGACATTGCGGCGATGGAACAGGGGTTAGAACTTAACTAATAGAGTGGAACTTATAAGATTTTAGACGCTTTTTATGGAACCTATCTAAGGTCGAAATACGTGGCAGGTGCTCCATCCACGGGTGACTTGTGACTTTGTAAAAATATAGGATACTCTCTGACGTGAGTACTTTTCTAGCACAGTAGCGGTAGCCCACCTTATTTGCAGCAACCTTGGCAACGTCCTCGATGCATTTGTTCCAATTTATGTTGTCTGTGAATTATAGGTTGAGGAGTTTGAAAGATGTGCTCTCAGATAGGGTGTTATTTGTCATAGCAATCGATGGTTTAAGAAATTTTTTTTATTTTTTTTTTGTTTTTTTTGTAGTTGTTAACGGAAAGGACGTTTGTCTTTCTAGAATTAGAGATGGTGAAGGCTTTCCTATGTAATTCTCCCCCACCCCCATCCCGAAGACATTCTTTACTAGATTTCGAAGTTGGTTTTGCACTTTATCAAAGAAAGAAAGAGTGCTCTGAACGGATCTTTCTCGGATGTAGCAACAGTCCTCCATCTTATGGCGTATTTAACTCTAGTGACTTTATTTATTTTTTGTTTTATTTCTATCATTTCGAGTTTTTAGAACCCTTTCACCTTAAGAAAATGGCTGACTTGTACAGCAATTCTAGCTTTCCTTTCATGTTATTCAGCAAATATGTTCCATGGATTCACAAATGCAATTCAAATAATCTGGTTGTGTGTGACTGCTTTAATTATTATTTGTACTCACTAGGAGTGCTCACACTGGTCACCATCAGATAATTACTCATTGACAACAACCGGTGGTGTTCCCTGGAGTCTGCGTAACAAGTCTCCCCATATATTCAGTACTTTCCACTTCTTTCGATAAACTTTTCAAACAAATTTGCGTTATCGCAACAACCGCTTGCCACTGACTTCTTCCAGATAAATATCATTGGTTTTTACTGGAATTTGGATGACAATAAGCCTCCCAAGGTCCCAGACCATTTCGAACTCATCCAGTGGCGGTTTGCTTAATGGTTTCCTTCTTTCACCTTTCCATCCTCCTTCACCATTCGCGACTATTTGGTGTGGTGTCAGTCGATGTCGACATCACCATTTTTCTGTGGGATGGGAATATTATTATTATTATTAGTAGTAGTAGTAGTAGTAGTAGTAGCAGCAGCAGCAGCAGCATATAATTTTCGTTGGTTGTAGCTATGCATCCGACTATTCACTCTCGCCACCCAGAGTGGCAAGCCCAGCGATTGCATGCGAAGTCGGGGAAGGTCTTCCCAAACGCACAAAGGAATGACCGTTGCACATGCACAGAAGCAACGTTGTGATCCTAGCTGTGTGGATTTGCTGCGCCGAACACGATACTCCCATGCTTGCCAGAGACACTGATGCTTAGACGACTCAGAAAATGGCCGACCCTTATGTTGAATTCTACTGGGTTTTCATCAAAGCCCTGTCAGCCAAATTGTGATCGCAATACTGTTCGACGCAAGACTTGTCTAAAGTTCGTTCCACGTAGCATAGTTTTAACGCAATCACGTTGGCACCGATCCTACCACGAGAAAGAGTATATTAAATACGTCATTTCCCTTCAATTATTTGTAAAAAAAATAGCAACGCATGTTCAATTATTTGTATACACGAAATAATTACCACGCTTAAGAAGAGCAATAATGGTAGTTATAGTAGTAGTAGTAGTAGTAGTAGTAGTAGTAGTAAAATTACTAGTACTATTATTGTAATTATTATATTACTATTATTACTAATACTATTATAATTACTATTATTATTATTACTATTATTATTATGAGTACGCAGACTTACTATTGTTATTATTACTATTGTTATTATTAATAGTAGTAGTAGTAGTAGTAGTAGTAGTAGTAGTAGTAGTAGTAGTAGTAGTAGTAGTAGTAGTAGTAGTAGTAGTAGTAGTAGTAGTAGTTTTTTTATTAATATTTCTTTCTTGGTGCGCACGATTTTCCATTATTCATTCATTGATTTTGCTTTTTTTAGCTTTCAAACTCCATTTCCCTCTGTTCAATATTTTCTCGCAAAAAATACCGAATGACCTGCACGGGCGAGTGCGTCGCATTTCCGTATTATACGAACGAAAACAAGGAGGGTGGACAGGGGCAAACAGAACAGATTGTCTTTTTTTTTTTTTTACTTTGCTTTTTTTTGCGAGGGAGGGGGCGTGTTCATATTTTTTATACACACACACTTACACACACACTTACACACACACACTATCTCTCTCTTGCCATCTCTCTCTCTCTCTCTCTCTCTCTCTCTCTCTCTCTCTATCTATCTATATACGTGTATATGTCTTTTTCCTTTGTATATATATATATGTTAGTTTATAAGTATTGTTTTTCTATATCATCACCATCCGCTTCTCTCTTTTCTCTTTCCTTATCTCCAAATGTTTCAAGACAATAGGACTATCATGAAACTGCAGTAAAGAGTTAAGATAAACCTATTTTAGTTATGTATTATAGTTATAAAATTCTTCCTGAAGTATACCAGATACTTGGTGCGTTTAAAATACGGTAGAACCCCGGGATACAGCGGCTTTAGGATATGATTTTTCTAGGTTACAATGTGGAATACAATGTTTTTCCGCACCCTAGTTACAGTATTTGCCCCGCCTTACGGTGTTATTTATGGTGTCATTTGATTATATACATGTGTATTATATACTGTACTGTATTTTGTTACTAATTTTTAATGCCGTATCCCGAGGTTCTACTGTATGCAATTTTCATTCAGCTTAATTACGACTTTGAAAAGATGATTTTTCATTTATATATATATATATATATATATATATATATATATATATATATATAAGTATATATATAAGTATATATATATATAAGTATATATATATAAGTATATATATAAGTATATATATATAAGTATATATATAAGTATATATAAGTATATATATATATAAGTATATATATAAGTATATATATAAGTATATATATATAAGTATATATATATAAGTATATATATATAAGTATATATATATAAGTATATATATAAGTATATATATATAAGTATATATATAAGTATATATATAAGTATATATATAAGTATATATATAAGTATATATATATATATATAAGTATATATATAAGTATATATATATAAGTAGATATATATAAGTATATATAAGTATATATATATAAGTATATATATAAGTATATATATATATAAGTATATATATAAGTTTATATATAAGTATACATATAAGTATATATATAAGTATATATATATGTATATATATATATATGTATATATATAAGTATATATATATAAGTATATATATAAGTATATATATAAGTATATATATAAGTATATATATAAGTATATATATATAAGTATATATATAAGTATATATATATAAGTATATATATATAAGTATATATATAAGTATATATATATAAGTATATATATATATAAGTATATATATAAGTATATATATATATATATATATATATATAAGTATATATATAAGTATATATATAAGTATATATATATAAGTATATATATAAGTATATATATAAGTATATATATATATAAGTATATGTATATATATAAGTATATATATATAAGTATATATATATAAGTATATGTATATATATATATAAGTATATATATAAGTATATATATATAAGTATATATATATAAGTATATGTATATATATATAAGTATATATAAGTATATATATAAGTATATGTATATATATAAGTATATATAAGTATATATATATATATATAAGTATATATATATATAAGTATATATATATAAGTATATATATATAAGTATATATATATAAGTATATATATATATAAGTATATATATATATAAGTATATATATATAAGTATATATATATATATAAGTATATGTATATATATATATATAAGTATATATATATATATAAGTATATATATATATATATATATATATATATATATATATATATATATATATACTTTCTTTTTACTTATTCATTTTTACCCCAAACAAGATATATGGCCATTTCGAACATAATGCGTTGCTATTTGGTATTATGTGTAACTGGGAACTGTGGGGATTTGAGCAGCAAGATGCCTGTTTATATTACATTTAAACTTCTGCATAATGTAGTCTGTGAAGTAGGAAATAGGAAGGGAATTCCAAAGTCCAGCATTCCGAAAGGGGAACCTCGTTCCAGCATCTAAGGGCCTTAACAGTATAGTGGTGGGTGTTTACTGCTTGTCTGGTTAATCGGAAATATGTACGTCCAAGGTGGGGAATAAGTACTGCGAGTTCATCAGAGCACATTCCATTAAAGTACTCGTAAAACAGGTACAGAGATACGACATTGCGACGATGAGACAGGGGTTGGAGTTTGACCGACAGTGCGGGTGCGGGACTTATTAGATTTGAGACTCTTTTTACAGACCCTGTGTTGGAGCGAAAGATAAGTGACAGGTGCTCGAACCCAGCTGTAACAACATTACTTTTTTTTTTTTTTTTTTTTTTTTTACAAAGGCATCACCACATTATCAAGGCCCAGAGGCCACTCAAGGATAAGGGTTAAAGAGTGTACAGTAGAAATTGGTCAATATAGTAATCATTAGTAATGAAAATTTGGTAAATTTAATAACTTATATGGAACGGCTCATCAAGAACTTATTTACTTTAGACTTGAACACAACCATATTGTAGTCAGCCGGAAAGCAGGAAAACGGAAGACAACAACATTACTCCATGCATAGGCGACTTGTGTCTTTGTAAAAAAAATGTAGGATGCTTCTCTGGTGTGAATAATTTTCTCGCACGGTAGAGGGAGCCCATCTTCTATGCAAGTAGTCTTGTAACACCCTCAATGTATGAGGTCGGGCAATTTGAAAGATGTTCTCTCTGATAGGGTGTTATTTAACATCATATGAGAGAGAACATCTTTCAAATTGACATGAAGTTTTTTTTTTTAGGTTTTAAAGGAAAAGACTTTCGTCTTAGTTGAATGAAATATTACCATCCGCGTCCGACTGAAGGGCGTTTTCTAAGGTTTCTGCCATTACCTTTTATACGCATGCATCCGTTTTACCTTCATGTCTATCATAGAACGTAGGGTCATTATCAAATATACCCATCTGAGACACAATTTTATCAAGGGGATCATTTATGAATACAGGGTGAGTCATGGGAAACGGATGTATATTCAAATGTTTTAAAACAGTTTCCTTCGTGAGCTTCGCAGACGAGGAATCAATAAGGCATCAATATGGTTTCAACAAGATGGAGCCACTGCTCATACAGCGAGAGCGTCCATGACTGCTGTTCGTGCTGCATTCCCTAATCATGTCATTTCACGCTTTGGAGATCTCCCGTGGCCTCTGCGTTCACCCGATCTTTCCACAGTGCGATTTTTATCTGTGGGGATATTTTGAAATCACGCGTCTATGCTGGGAAACCTCGCACACTTGGAGAATTGAAAGCTACAATACGTGAAAATATCAAAACAAAAATAAGTGAAGAAACTTTAATGAAAATGGAGGCTAACTTTAGAAAGCTGCTTCAAATTTGTGCTCGTGAAAATGGCCTTCATTTGTCAGACATAATTTTTTGCTTCTAAATATTCCATAATCGCATTGTTTAGTAAATGTTTTTTTTATGTACATTATAAAATTTTTTGTTGAAATATTTGCAGTTTTGTTTTCCTTAAAAACATCCGTTTCCCGTGACTCACCCTGTATGAGAAATGATAAAGGCCCAAAGATCGATCCCTCTGTCGCATCTGCATTGAAATTATGTTGTTTAGACATACGGCTACCGATGATAACCTGGATCATTCTCCTGTCTAGAAATGAGTAATCATCCAGAAATATCATAGGATTTAATCTTCGTGAAAAACTCTTATATGCCAGATCTTGTCAAAGGCCTTGCGTATATCGAGGATACAGCTCTAACTTCCCCAGTCTTATCCAGTGCATGGTCTATGCGTTCAGAGATGACGGCTAAAATGTCTGCAGTAGAATAGGCTTGGCCAGAGAGAGGTTGAGCATTTACAAGATAGCGGACTAGTGCTTGATTGATTAAGGACCCAAATATTTTAGCGAAGAGGGGTAGTAGACTAATTGGGCGATAATTGAGCAGTTCAGTTCTTTCGCCAGAATTCTTGAATACTGGTAAAACAGAGACAATTTTCCAGCTATCAGGGAAGCCAAACTCACTTAAAATTTGTTGATGAATTTGGTGGGGATAGGAGGTAGCTCAATGAAGTATTTCTCAATTAATATCGCAGGGATGAGATCAGGTACATACGCCTTGGTGTCTTTTTTTTATGATATCACGGACATAAGATTTTCAGATCTGCAAGTGTGGCTTATGTCTGCAAAGGGAAATTTAGGAGGGAGTGTCTTGAGTCTCTAAGGTGGAGTTCGAGACAAACTGTCAGGCAAGCAGACTAGCTTTCTAGGTTGCCTTGCAAGCGACCTCATGATTGTTAGTAAGTGTGAGAACTGTTTATAGTCCATTATTAATATCAGGCTATCATAAATTTTACAGAAATCACGAGTTCCTATTTTCTGCGATTCGATACGTTTCTGGTCACTTCGATATGCTTTTCTTTTGGCTGCAGCTATTTTACTTTTAGTTATTTCTAGCTTCTATAAAATTTTGCTTATTTGTATTTGATTTGTGGTAGACGAATCGTCGCAATGCTGCTTTTGCGCAATGGCAGCTGCACAAGTTGGAGTGAATCATTGGAGAGATTGGTATTTGCTACATGAGGCTCACTGCTTGCTTTGCACCATTCAGTTGTCTTGTTGGCATGCTCTTCAGCAGGTAGAGAAAAGATACTAGGTAATAGGGCATCTCTGATGTGTTCTCTGGTGGCTTCCAACCAATCTTTGAGAAATATCTTGCCATTTTTAACAACGGTTCCGCAGCTTGGGATCGAAAACTTAGAGCAATGTCAACTAAGTTGTTTACATTGTCCGAAACAGTACGAAAATTTCACAGTACGCGCAGCTCAGCATTGCCAACGTTTACAAAGCTTTTGATACGAAACTACCGGTAAGTTTCTGAAACTGGTAAAAAAAAATGTTATCTCGTTAATAATTTGACACGCAGTGTATATTCATGCAGGTATTCTATCTGATTTATAATTGCGTAATATTTGCGTAAAAAGGTTATAGTACAAACAAACCTGTTTGTATATATTTATTTCTGTGTGCATATATAGTTTAAAACATTTTGCCTACCAAACTCCTCTGTAACGTTTTGGTCTACAGACATGAAACTAAATATATAGGGTAATCAAACGCATGCGAAACTTTATGTTTGTATTTTAGCCGGGGAAAATTGGTGCAAATATGTGAACATTAAAAAGATAAAATTTGCTAGGTGATAGTCGAACGACAGCTTTACGAATATGCGTGCGTAACGTAATAGCTATTGCTTCATGTTTTAATGTTAAGCCTTTTAGTAAATATGTCTTCATAGGTCAGTCATTAACGTCAAGGGAAAAAATAAATCGTAAGCTGAACGTTTTGGTTTCGATTCTCAGTGGTCGCGCACGAGTCATTTTTTTTTTTTTCTTAATTTTAAAATCATTACTATATATTGGGTTTAATATAATAAATGCGAAATCAAAATATCATATTTAAGCGTATTTTACCACCGGGCAATGCCATTCGGCCTGCTTCATATATATATATATATATATATATATATATATATATATATATATATATATATATATATATATATATAGAGAGAGAGAGAGAGAGAGAGAGAGAGAGAGAGAGAGAGTCATCCACATACAGTACTGTTTAGCTGATTCACAACTCATCAGAGCGGCTAGGCAAGTGACTACCTCAAGCCAGGATCGAAATCCGACCGCCCAAACGATCTAAATCTAACCGTTGCACTATTTGGTTGCTGCTATGCGAGCAGTGAATTAACAATCCCTTGACATTGTACAAATACCTAAGCTCAATTTATTTACACAAAGAGCACCGCTTCATACGCTAATGGTAATTTGTACATCACTTCCCAATATGCTCAACCAAAGAACGGAAGCATTATAGTCATATTTCCTCCTTCTGAAACCTTTAATGACTTGATAATGTAATAAAGTTCCTATGTAACTTTATTCATATCTCCGTAACTTACTCTATTGATTGCTCCCCTTAACCAAGTAGAGTTTTTTTATCAATATAGCATTGCCTTACAATTTTTCAACTTAATTTTATTACTGTATATATATACATGTATATATATATATATATATATATATATATATATAGAGAGAGAGAGAGAGAGAGAGAGAGAAAGAAAGAGAGAGAGAGACTGAGAGAGAGAGAGACAGAGAGGTGGGGGGTAAAGAGTTAATAAAATATGTTAAAAACACTTTGACAAGAGTTCAAAACATATTTCATTTCCAAAAAGGAAACCCAAAAGAAGTGGATTGTCCTTAATCCGCAGAGTTTCGAAAGAAATACTTTCCTTCTCATCAGAAGGGAGGAATTAGCAAAGTGCGGAATCAGATTTTGCTTATAAATTAATTAATGGAACTACAAGTGAGCTATATATATATATATATATATATATATATATATATATATATATATATATATATATATATATATATATATATATAATTTAAAGGAGATTAGAATAATAGTCTAAAGAGCTAAGTGTATTTTAATGTAACAGTGAAATTACTAGTTTAATTAAAATACAGGAAATGCTCGTTGTAATTCAGATATATAATAAGCTCGATAGTTAAATGTCCTAGAGCTAATTCATTATTAAGTAAAGTGATTTTCAATTTAAAAATAAAAAAAATAAAAAAAAATAAAAAATTTAAATTTAAAAATCAAATTTTAATTAAATTAAAAATCAGTTTCATAAGAAAGAACAACAACAAAGTCAATTATCTGTATGATCGTTTCGGAAATCCGTGCTTTTTATTTATGGTATACATGAAGTTATGTAGAACAATTATATATAGTTTTTTTGGTAAGCACGGTCTCCTCATCAGCAAATTTAGGAGGATTTTTATTGAATTTAAAAGACACCATAAATAAACCTAGCATTAAAAGTAAGGCAGATGAATCTGAAAAAATTGAAATAAAAGGTTTGGATTTAAGATTTATAAGAAAATTAATATAGGTTATAGATAGAAATGAGTAGAAAAAATATATATTTTTGAATTTACATTATAAATTTGATTTAAAAATATATAGAGATAGTTACCTTTTAGTTTTTCTTTTTTTTGAAATCAGGAACTGTGTTTAAAGTAGTCATTTAGATGTTTGCTATAGCTTTTTATTTTATTGAATGATGAATTTTAAAAGGGTGACGCTCGTGCAGTAAATTGTTTCCGTTAGCGTATTTTGATTTAAAGACGCTACAGTTAATATATATAGAGAGAGTATTTATTTTGCAAGTTTTTAAGGGGAGATAATTGTCATGGACTTTATTTATTATTTGATTTATGGGTCTAGGGGAGGTAATTGGTCTAACTTAATTTATTTAAAAAAAAAAATTGTAATCTATTTTTACTAATGAGTAATTTTTAATGATTTAAGGTGGTTTATATTTATTAAATTTAAACCAACGTTTATGATTACATGTCAGAAGCTCGTGTCTTGAATTTACTAGTTTGGTTGTATTTTTTATATCTTCATATTCTAAAATTTTTAGGGTTTCTTTTGTACATAGTGGACAAAATTTATCTCCTGGTTTATATGATTTGCAAGTCTCAATTATTTGCCATTTTAAGTTGAAAGAAATGTTGCTATTTTTTAGTTGCCAAATATAGTTGGATAGAGTAGTTTGGTTTGATAGAGAGTTATTTTTAAAAGAATGTTTGTGCATTGAAATTCTATGTTTTATTGGGCCAGATGTGGAACCAATATATATTACCTCTTGATTGTTGTGATTATTTTCCGTTAGGTCTATTGTTGGATTATTATGTAGTGGGTTGATTAGTAATTGATCGGTAGATTGATTTAAGTTGGTGTTATTATTTAATCTGGTAGTTGAGTTAGGCTGTTAATAGGTTCTTGTAGATTTGGAGTTTTTGATACTGTGCAGCTATAGATAACATTTTTAATTTTACATGAGCCTTGTAGGGGACATTTATCTTTTCTTCTACAGTTACAGTCCGATGTATTTTGTATAGTTGTATTTTGTAGTTTATTAATTTTCTTATTATTAGAGCTAATTATTTTCTGATGAAGGTTAGGCATAGTAGAGTAAGAGACTTTAATTTTGTTCTTATTGAAAATTTTATTATATCTATGGGGGGCTTTAAAGTTCTTATCTAATATTTTAAAAAATTCTCTGGCTATGTTTGTTTCTAGGTTTTTGGAATACGGGGGGGTTGAACCATAGGATCTCCTTGTGTCTATTCTTACGTTTACGGGTTTTAGTTTGCTGTTTATTTGTATTATTATCTAATATTTGTAGTTTGGTTTTATCTTTTTTTGTCTCTTGGTTATTTTTCTTAACTCGTATACGGGAAGACATTGCCATATTATATGTTATTACGCTCTTAATAGGTTTATTTTTAATGCAGTTTATGTTTCTATCATTTTCATTTATGAATTTAATTTGTGAATTATATCCAGAGTTTTTAAGGGCTTCATTATAGTATTTTTCATTTTTGATAAATATTGATTTAGTAGAAGACAGTCTAGAAATTCTTAGAGCGATATTGGGAACTATTGATTTTAATATTGATTTAGGGTGGTTTGATTGATTGTGGACATATAGGAGTGATTGGTTAGGTTTATGGTATGGTTCAAAGGTAGAATTTTCAAGATTTAAGGTTATGTCTAAGAAATTAACAATTTTTTTATTAGGGTCGATTTTTATACTAAGTCCATAATTTTTAAATAATTTATGTAGAGCTTTAATTGCTTTTTCATAATTTTTATTAGTAGAATTCGTTATGAAAAGTGCATCATCTCTATATAGCCCTCCTTCAAGTTTGAATTGTTTATGGAGTATACAATGTATTTCATTTAAAAGGAAAAGGCCAACTAGATCAGTGACCTGAGTTGAGTCCGTCGATCCCATTAAAATGTTGAAGTGATTAGGGGTATTTTTCCTGGTCCAATATTTATTATAAAATGTTATTAAAGACTGTCTAGCTATAAGTATTAGTTTAATTTCGTCTTGAGTTATATTAGTTAATTTTCGTGCCATTAATAGAGATTTATTAAGTAGGATAGGTGATATAGATTGGTAATATGATTCAATGTCAAAAGAAAGAAATTTAATATTATTTTTATTTTGAATATTAGAAAACCAGTCGATTACTAATTTTAGAATATGAAGATATAAAAAATACAACCAAACTAGTAAATTCAAGACACGAGCTTCTGACATGTAATCATAAACGTTGGTTTAAATTTAATAAATATAAACCACCTTAAATCATTAAAAATTACTCATTAGTAAAAATAGATTACAATTTTTTTTTTTAAATAAATTAAGTTAGACCAATTACCTCCCCTAGACCCATAAATCAAATAATAAATAAAGTCCATGACAATTATCTCCCCTTAAAAACTTGCAAAATAAATACTCTCTCTATATATATTAACTGTAGCGTCTTTAAATCAAAATACGCTAACGGAAACAATTTACTGCACGAGCGTCACCCTTTTAAAATTCATCATTCAATAAAATAAAAAGCTATAGCAAACATCTAAATGACTACTTTAAACACAGTTCCTGATTTCAAAAAAAAGAAAAACTAAAAGGTAACTATCTCTATATATTTTTAAATCAAATTTATAATGTAAATTCAAAAATATATATTTTTTCTACTCATTTCTATCTATAACCTATATTAATTTTCTTATAAATCTTAAATCCAAACCTTTTATTTCAATTTTTTCAGATTCATCTGCCTTACTTTTAATGCTAGGTTTATTTATGGTGTCTTTTAAATTCAATAAAAATCCTCCTAAATTTGCTGATGAGGAGACCGTGCTTACCAAAAAAACTATATATAATTGTTCTACATAACTTCATGTATACCATAAATAAAAAGCACGGATTTCCGAAACGATCGTACAGATAATTGACTTTGTTGTTGTTCCTTCTTATGAAACTGATTTTTAATTTAATTAAAATTTGATTTTTAAATTTTAAAATTCTTTTTTTCTTTTTAATTTTTAAATTGAAAATCACTTTACTTAATATATATATATATATATATATATATATATATATATATATATATATATATTAAGTAAAGTGATTTTCAATTTAAAAATATATATATATTTGCTCTGCAAATGTATTGAGCACTTTCTTCAGGTTTTTACTAATTACTATTTTTGATATATATATATATATATATATATATATATATATATATATATATATATATATATATATATATATATATATACAGTTAGAGAAATAGAGAGGGAGGGAGGAAAGAATGAAGTGAATAGACCGCTATAATACTATCAAATGAACTCATATGGAAATATCTGCATGTTTGTTTATTATTATTTGCTAATAATGAAATAATATTAAAGATCTCATGTAGGGTAATTTCATTCTATTGTTTTCTTTTTATCAAGAAGAAGAAGAAGAAGAAGAAGAACAACAACAACAACAACGAAAGACATAATGATTAAAGAAAAAAATCATATCTAAATAAGGTAAATTATAAAAAAATAGATAAGAATTGCGACAGAAAGAATATAAAAACATGAAATACAGGAATAAGTGGAGAGAAGGACAGATATCACGAAAAAGTGATAGTAACGAAAGGTTAATTGATATAAAGAAAGAAGAAAGAAAGATTGAAAAATGAAAAACTTAAAGTTTTTTTAACAAAAGAAAAAAGTGTTGAATGAAGGAAAAAAAGATTAATTTAAAAATTGAGGAAATGAAACGAAGCACAGAAAAGAAAAGAAAGAAAAAAAGAAAACAAAAAGAAGAAGAAGAAGAATGTGAGAGCAATATAAAAAGAATATACAATAAAATAGAAAAGAAAGAAAGAATGAGTGAAATAATTAAGGGTTTGAAAGAGGAAAGAATGAATTCGACGAGAAAGAAAAAAATTAAATAAGAAAAAGAGAAAATAACATGGAAAGAAGATTTAAACATAGAAAGAAAGATATAAGGAGCGAGGGATTAAAAAGAGAAAGAATGACATAAAGAAAGATTAAAAATAATAAATAAAAGAAAGGTTGAAAGAAAGAAAGAAAGAAAAGGAGAGGGTCTTAAATAAAAAAGTTAATAATCAGTTTAAAGAAAGAATGAAGAAAGAAACAGATGGATGAATGAAAGAAAGATAAACGACAAAAAGAAATAATGATTTAAAGAAATAATAAATAACGAAAGAAACTAAAAGTTTAAAGAAAAAAAGAAACAATAATAAAATAATGAAAGAAAGAAAAACGAAAGAAAGAAAATACGATTTAAAGAAAAAATGTAAAAAAAGAAAGATAAACGAAAGAGAAAAATATGATTAAAAGAGAAAATGAAGAAGAAAGAAAATAATAAATGAATGAAAGAAAGAAGAATGAAAGAAAGAAAATAGGTTTAAAGAAAAAATGTAAAAAAGAAAGAAAAACGAAAGAGAAAAATATAATTTAAAGAAAGAATGAAGAAAAAGAAAGAAAATAATGAATGAATGAAAGAAAGGAAAACTAAAGAAATGAAATAATGAGTTAAAGAAAGAAAAAATACACGATAAAACGAACAAAGATAGAAAGAAGAAAATATTTAAAATGAAAAAGGAAAAATTAAATTAATTTTGGTAATAAAAAGTATCCTATCTTTATTGATTCCAGAACAAAAAGAAAACGTGCCCAAAAATATTCTGACTTCCTTTTAACAATTTACTGATACTTTAGTTGAATAAGTAAATAGACATTTTTTTAATCTATTTTTTTATTTTTTTTATTTTATTTTTATTTATTTATTTATTTATTTTTTTTTTTTTTTTTGTCAAAAGATGTGTGAGGTTCGCCTTTTTAACTTCTTCGCACTGAGATAACACTGGAAACAAAATGGCTGTGGTTGAACAAAAAAATATGGATACAGGAAAATATTTCCCCTTCCTAATTCTCTCAATATTTTATTTATTTATTTTTTTTTACATACGGGCATAATAGAAAGAAATGAATAGGCGTAATAATCATAGTTGGGACCGCCATTGTTAACTCAAATTCGGCTGTCATGGCCGCCTTTAACCACAAATCATGCCGTAATTACGAAGTTGGGTTTAAAAACAGATTATTGGGGCGGGAGAAATGGCAAAAAAATGATTATTTTTAATGGCGATGATGTTAAATACGACGATGGTCACCGGGATAGGGCTGTGTTGACAGATGATGCTGCGCACAATGATTAAGTGGCCTAAAAAAATCTGCCAGCGAAGATGGCGGCTTTGTATTTAGCGAGAATGACGGGATAGCAGGATCGGAACAAGATTTCCTGGACAATGAGCAACGATTGTATAATTAAAGTTGTTGGAATAAGAAAAATGGAAGAGAAAATGGAGGAAAAGAAGGAATGAAAGAAAGAATGAATTAATGAAAGACGGAAAAAAGAAAGAAAGAATAAAGGAAAGACTGAAAAATAAAAGGATAGAGGAAAAATAAGATTGAATGAATGAAAAAATTAAAGAAAGAATAAAAGAAAGACTGAAAAATAAAAGAATAGAGTAAAAAAAGAAAGACTGATTGAATGAAAAAATGAAAGAAAGAATAAAAGAAAGACTGAAAAATAAAAGAATAGAGTAAAAAAGAAAGACTGAATGAATGAAAAAAATGAAAGAAAGAATAAAAGAAAGACTGAAAAATAAAAATAGAGGAAAAAAGAAAGACTGATTGAATGAAAAAATGAAAGAAAGAATAAAAGAAAGACTGAAAAATCAAAAAATAGAGGAAAAAAGAAAGACTGATTGAATGAAAATATGAAAGAAAGAATAAAAGAAAGACTGAAAAATAAAAAATAGAGGAAAAAAGAAAGACTGATTGAATGAAAAAATGAAAGAAAGAATAAAAGAAAGACTGAAAAATCAAAAAATAGAGGAAAAAAGAAAGACTGATTGAATGAAAAAATGAAAGAAAGAATAAAAGAAAGACTGAAAAATAAAAGAATAGAGTAAAAAAGAAAGACTGAATGAATGAAAAAAAATGAAAGAAAGAGTTAAAAAAAGTCTGAAAAAATAAAAGAATAGAGGAAAAAAAGAAAGACTGAATGAATTAAAAAATGAAAGAAAGAATGTATTACATAATGAAAGAGAGAAGAAACGATGAATCAAGCAATAGAAAGAAGACAGAGCGTAAGGATGAAAGAAGATGAAAGAAAGAGAAAATAGAAAGAATGCGAAAAACATATAACATGAAAGAAAGAATAAACGAAGGAAAAAAGAAAGAATGATTTAAACAAAGAATGAATTTAAAAAATAAAAAGGGAAGAACGAAAGAATAAAAAAAATGAAGAAATAAATAGAGAAATTAAAAGAAAGACGGGAGGAAATAATGAAAAAAATGGAAGAATGAATGAGAGGAAGAAACATGAAAGAAAGAAAAATGAATGAAAAAAGATTAAATTGGCTTCATGACAACCTGGCAAAAAAAGTGAAAATAAAAAATATGCCAGTTTAGTTGAAGTGAATGAAAAAAAAAGAGTGAAAGAACGAAAGAAAGGGATAGTATATAAAAAATAAAATGGAGAAAGAAAATAAAATGAAATAGGGGAGAAGTTAAGAATAAAAAAAGAAAATGAGAGAAAAAAGGGGGAACCTTGATCGTTTCAAGACTGAAATCAAAAGACACCTCCTGTCTTTCTGATAATCATAGTTCGTTCTTGTATGCTCCTTACATCAAGTGGCTTCATGACTTGTCTGAAGCGATTTCCATTTTACAAAACAAAAAAACCCTGGTAGTCTGGTCACATGACAACAAATGAAAGACTGCATAACTTCACCAAACAGGTGGAAATAATGTTTGAAAGATTTATCATAAGACCAAACTCAATACTACACTACTTCTGTCTTGAACATTGAAATATAATACACTAGTCTGAAATAGTACAGTAAACTGAATTGAGCATTGAAAGGTAATTGTTGCATAGTTTCGATTTGGGACAGACAGACAAACAGACAGACAGACAGACAGACACTAAATTTATGCTATATACTATATTATAGTTATGGAATAAGACTGTAGTAATATCTGCATTAATTTGCATATCAACAACTCAGCAACTCGAAAAAGACATTATAAAAAGACGTGGTTAGCACGAAAGAGAGGAGACATGGTTAGCACGAAATAAAGGAGACGTAGTTAGCACGAAAGAGATGATACGTGGTTAGCACGAAATAGAGGAGATGTGGTTAGGACGAAAGAGACGAGACGTGTTTAGCATGAAATAGAGGAGACGTGGTTTACACAAAAAAGAGGAGACGTGGTTAGCATGAAATAGAGGAGACGTGGTTAGCATGAAATAGAGGAGACGTGGTTAACACAAAAAAGAGGAGACGTGGTTAGCGCGAAATAGAGGAAACGTGGTTAGCACGAAATAGACGAGACGTGGTTAGCACGAAATAGACGAGACGTGATTAGCAGGAAATAGAGGCGACATGGTTAGCACGAAATAGACGAGACGTGGTTATCATGAAATAGACGAGACATGGTTAGCACGGAATAGACGAGACGTGGTTCATACAATAGAGACGAGACGTGATAAGCACGAAATAAAGGAGACGTGATAAGCACGAAATAGAGGAGACCTGGTTAGCACGAAACAGAGGAGACGTGGTTAGCACGAAATAGACGAGACGGGTTAGCACGATAGAGACAAGATATGGTTAGCACGTAATAGAGGAGGTATGGTTAACACGAAAGAGACGAGACGTGGTTAGCACTTAAGAAACGAGACGTGGTTAGCACGAAATAGACGAGACGTGGTTAGCACGAAATAGACGAGACGTGGTTAGCACGAAATAGACGAGACGTGGTTAGCACGATAGAGACAAGATATGGTTAACACGTAATAGAGGAGGCATGGTTAACACGAAAGAAACGAGACGTGGTTAGCACGAAATAGAGGAGACGTGGTTAGCACGAAATAGAGGAGACGTGGTTAACACAAAAGAGATGAGACGTGGTTAGCACGAAATAGACGAGACGTGGTTAGCACGAAATAGAGGAGACGTGGTTAACACAAAAGAGATGAGACGTGGTTAGCACGAAATAGACGAGACGTGGTTAGCACGAAATAGAGGAGACGTGGTTAACACAAAAGAGATGAGACGTGGTTAGTACGAAATAGACGAGACGTGATAAGCACGAAATAAAGGAGACGTGATAAGCACGAAATAGAGGAAACCTGGTTAGCACGAAACAGAGGAGACGTGGTTAGCACGAAATAGACGAGACGGGTTAGCACGATAGAGACAAGATATGGTTAGCACGTAATAGAGGAGGCATGGTTAACACGAAAGAGACGAGACGTGGTTAGCACTTAAGAAACGAGACGTGGTTAGCACGAAATAGACGAGACGTGGTTAGCACGAAATAGACGAGACGGGTTAGCACGATAGAGACAAGATATGGTTAGCACGTAATAGAGGAGGCATGGTTAACACGAAAGAAACGAGACGTGGTTAGCACGAAATAGAGGAGACGTGGTTAGCACGAAATAGACGAGACGTGGTTAGCACGTTAGAGACAAGATATGGTTAGCACGTAATAGAAAAGACGATGTTAGCACGAAATAGATGTGGTTAAAAGGTGTGCACCTGATGGCAAAATGTTTTATATATTTTTTTCATCCTACTTTGACCACACACAAATATCAAATGTCCATTTTTAATAGATGTAATGGCATAGTTTCAGCTTCAGGCTGACGAGTACCAAATCTCCATTATCAATGATATAGAAGAAGAAGAAGAAGAAGAAGAAGAAGAAGAAGAAGAAGAAGAAGAAGAAGAAGAAGAAGAAGAAGAAGAATCAGTGGCCTAACGATCAAATTCGTTGATTACCAACCAGTTCTAAGTAATAGTTTTCGTAAGGCTGACTGTAAAATCCTTACCATTTTATTTTTCTATTTTTTTTATTAACCCCCACACAAAGTGTATTGCCACAGAGTCTACTGTGATAAGGGGTCAGATTTATAGGTACATCCTAAATGAGGAGCTGGACAGCAAGTTGCTTGTTCGCATTGCATTTATATCTCTGCATGTGAGTACAGCTGGGTAAAACGTTTTCTATGTTGCTCTCAGCTGACTGTCCGGAAACTGACGCCGCCCCGTCTAGAGCGTTCAATAGATTCGGGTCTCACCCGTTGTCGTTCACTTACCTTACTTCCCAATCGCTCAACTTTCCCTTTTCTTTAATCATTTCTCAGCTCAACAGTCTTGCATCTGTCGAAGGGGGTCAGTAGCAGAAATATGAACAAGGAATTTGTTCCTTTTTTTTTTCTATTGAATCAAAAGCAACTGTAATACATCTTTTGTGAGCGTTTATAGAAACCGCGATTTTGCGTTGAGGGTAAAAACCTCCTTAAATGGTAGGCTTAAATTCTTATTAATGTTGTTGCACGTCAGAATCAAGTCTCTTTGCATAAAGTAAGAATAGGTTCAGACTTTGGAGCCATTCTTTATAAGTGAGCCTGGAATGTCTGTCACCATTCTGGTTGTCAGATGTTGAACAGACTTCACACGTTTCAAATCTTGTTATCACAATTGCCATTTTAGCAGAGGGGGGGGTTCCTGCTAGATCTGGAGATTTCGTTTGAAATCGAGCTAGTAAATTTTAGATATAGCGGCTAGCGTTTTTTTTTGGGGGGGGGGATCTAGAAATTATCTAGAAATAGATCTTAGCAATTCACACTTGTAATTTTATGAAAATAGACGGCGTTTCTGCAGTATTTCAACACCAATAAGTATCTACTAGCAACATATCTCAAATATGAAAAAGTTTTATTTAAAATTTCATCTTGAAAATGTAAATTTGCGTGTTTTTGAAAATCTTTATTCATAAAAACAACGACCTTTGCTCTCTATAAATTGATTCCATCTGTCAACAGGTTTATAAATGCCTCGATTGATAAATTCTTTAGGTTTCGATGTGAAATAAGAATCTAACTTATGTTCAGTCTTGTGATGTTAACCTAACCAATCTAAATGGTTTTGTAATCCTCGAAATAAGCGATAATCCGAGGGGGCGAGGTCAGAAGAATATGCTGGATGTGACAAAATTTCTCAACCAAATTCTCGTAGATCTTTGGTCAGTAGTGCTGTATGAAGACGAACATTATCATGATGGAAGATGGTTCTCTTTTTGTTGACTAAAGAAAGTGATTTTTGGTCAACATGGGTGATAATATTGCAAAAAATATTGTAACAGAGCGCATTAGAAACAACTTATAGCATAAAAATATTTTACCAAAATGACTGGATTTGGCATTAAATAACCCGGAAAGTGTTGATATTCTAGGTAGTTTTATGCGTGAGTGCACAAAACCCCGAATAAAAGATTAATAAATACAAAAGCCACAGAATAATTAAAGAACACTTTTTTTTTATAACAAAACAATGAAAAGGTTTATTCCGCATTTAAGAAGGACTATGCCCGAGGCGAAAGAAAAGAAAAAGGAACAGAAAGTTCTTGGATGTTCTACCGTCTGGAAGCAGAACACTTGAAGTGTCCCCATGCTGTCCAGTGGAAGTCGATATGAAAATATGAACAACCGAAGGAGGCTAGATGGCTCGCGAAAATATTAGCAGCAGCAGAAACAGCTGTTTGACAACTATTTAAATTGGCAGGTGTGCGCGGGCTTGCGTCAGAAAAAAAAATGATAGCACGTAGTCGGAGAGGGGAGCAAAGTGCGCGCAGAGGAAGATGGATGTGTAAAGTCGAAGGTGAGTAATGGCTGCCTATGGCCAGCGTGTAGAGGAGAAGGAAAGCGCGGGCTGGGCGAAATGGAAGTGTGGCCCCATAGTGGCGGCGAGAGACTTTTAAGCTGGTGTCGATATGGTGGGGTTTTGTTTATCTCATGGTAGACAGAACGAAAAGTAAAAAAAAAAAAAAGGAAGCAGGCATTGTTTAGAAAGTACCGGTAATAAACAACTTGCGTTAAAACAGAAAAAAATTCCGAGTTGGATTTTTTTTTTTGTTCGTTTATTTCTGCAACGTTACAATATGAATGATGTTTTAATAATCTGAAAAAAGGGTTATAAATTAACTATGGGCATATGTTTATGCAAGAAAATAAATCACAATGGTTTAAAATGACCTTTGTACATGCTATCCAAAAAGTCACTGAACAGTTTTGAACTTAAATAGATTCTGGATTTTTTAGTAGCAGTTGTGTACTGTTCATAACTTGCCCTACGTGTGAATACACGTTATGTAAAATTTCAAATCTTTAGACCATAGATTGGCTGAGTAATTTGGTAGAGACCGCAAAGGTCAATTTTTTAAATTTGACCTCAATTTTGACCCCATAACATTTAGTTTTTGGGGCTCAAATCATATTAAAAAGTTTGATCCATGTCCTGATAACTTACATTTAAAATTTCAAGTGTTTAGACCGAAAATTTGTGGAGGAGTTTGGTAAAGTTTTCAAATGTCAAATCATTGAAGGTTGCCCCTTTGACAGCTAAATTTCTGGCCGAAAATTGATTAAAAAGATTTTCCTAAATTTAAATACTCCTTATGTCAAATCCCGAGTCTGCAGACTGAAAATTGACAGAGTTATTTGGTAGGGAAATGTACACAGACAGACACACGCGCATACACATTTTCACTTTTGTAGATATATAGATAGATGATATCTTTCTGTAATTTTAACTAAATCTGACTAAGACATTCGGAAATTAAAAAAAAATACAAAATTCAGACAATCTTTATTTATGAAAAATAATGTCTTTTAAACGTTGCCTACTTTAGCTTCGATTATTTGTGCTCTTTCCAACACATTATTCATAACAGATTGCAGATTCTCTGGAATGTGATTTAACTCCCTTATTTTGTTCCGCGAGCTGAAAACGTTAAATCCCAAACCCTGGAAGAATTGAAGGAAAACATCAGGAACGAAATAAGGAAGTTAAATTGCAAACAAAAAAAAGATATAAAGAAATAAGGAAGTTAAATTGCAAAAACAAAAGATATAAAAAATAAGGGAGTTAAATCGCAAAAAAAAGATATAAAAAATAAGGAAGTTAAATCGCAAACAAAAAAGGTATAAAAAATAAGGAAGTTAAATCGCAAAAAAAAAAGATATAAAAAAAAGGAAGTTAAATCGCAAAAAAAAGATATAAAAAATAAGGAAGTTAAATCGCAAACAAAAAAGGTATAAAAAATAAGGAAGTTAAATCGCAACAAAAAGATATAAAAACAAGGGAGTTAAATCGCAAACAAAAGATATAAAAAAAAGGAGTTAAATCGCAAAAAAAAGATATAAAAAATAAGGAAGTTAAATCGCAAACAAAAAAGGTATAAAAATAAGGAAGTTAAATCGCAAAAAAAAATATAAAAAATAAGGAAGTTAAATCGCAAAAAAAAAAGATATAAAAAAAAGGAAGTTAAATCGCAAAAAAAAGGTACAAAAAATAAGGAAGTTAAATCGCAAAAAAAAAGATATAAAAAATAAGGGAGTTAAATCGCAAAAAAAAGATATAAAAAAATAAGGGAGTAAAATCGCAAAAAAAAGATATAAAAAATAAGGAAGTTAAATCGCAAAAAAAAAAGATATAAAAAAAAGGAAGTTAAATCGCAAAAAAAAGATATAAAAAATAAGGAAGTTAAATCGCAACAAAAAAAAGGTATAAAAAATAAGGAAGTTAAATCGCAAAAAAAAGATATAAAAAAATAAGGGAGTTAAATCGCAAAAAAAGATATAAAAAATAAGGAAGTTAAATCGCAAAAAAAAAAGATATAAAAAAAAGGAAGTTAAATCGCAAAAAAAAGATATAAAAAATAAGGAAGTTAAATCGCAAAAAAAAAAGATATAAAAAATAAGGAAGTTAAATCGCAAAAAAAAGATATAAAAAAAAGGAAGTTAAATCGCAAAAAAAAGATATAAAAAATAAGGAAGTTAAATCGCAAAAAAAAGATATAAAAAAAGGAAGTTAAATCGCAAAAAAAAGATATAAAAAATAAGGAAGTTAAATCGCAAAAAAAAAGATATAAAAAATAAGGAAGTTAAATCGAAAAAAAAAGATATAAAAAATAAGGAATTTAAATCGAAAAAAAAAGATATAAAAAATAAGGAAGTTAAATCGCAAAAAAAAATATATAAAAAATAAGGGAGTTATATGGCAAAAAAAAAGATATAAAAATAAGGTAGTTAAATCGCAAAAAAAAATGATATAAAAAATAAGGAAGTTAAATCGCAAAAAAAAGATATAAAAAATAAGGAAGTTAAATCGAAAAAAAGATATAAAAAATAAGAAAGTTAAATCGCAAAAAAAGATATGAAAAATAATGAAGTTAAATCAAAAAAAAGATATAAAAAAATAAGGAAGTTAAATCGCAACAAAAAAAGATATAGAAAATAAGGAAGTTAAATCGCAAAAAAAAGATACAAAAAATAAGGAAGTAAAATTGAAAAAAAAGATGTAAAAAAAAGGAAGTTAAATCGCAAAAAAAGATATAAAAAAGGTAGTTAAATCGAAAAAAAAAAGATATAAAAAATAAGGAAGTTAAATCGCAAAAAAAGATATAAAAAATAACGAAGTTAAATCGCAAAAAAAAAAGATATAAAAAATAAGGAAGTTAAATCGCAACAAACAAAAGATATAAAAAATAAGGAAGTTAAATCGCAACAAAAAAAAGATATAAAAAATAAGGAAGTAAAATCGTAAAAAAAAGATATGAAAAATAAGGAAGTTAAATCGCAAAAAAAAGATATAAAAAAAGGAAGTTAAATCGCAACAAACAAAAGATATGAAAAATAAGGAAGTTAAATCGCAAAAAAAGATATAAAAAATAAGGAAGTTAAATTGATAACAAAGATGTAAAAAATAAGGAAGTTAAATCGCAAAAAAAGATATAAAAAATAAGGAAGTTAAATCGCAAAAAAAAGATATAAAAAATAAGGAAGTTAAATCGCAAAAAAAGATATAAAAAATAAGGAAGTTAAATTGAAAAAACAGATGTAAAAAATAAGGAAGTTAAATCGCAAAAAAAGATATAAAAAAAAGGAAGTTAAATCGCAAAAAAAAGATATAAAAAATAAGGAAGTTAAATCGCAAGAAAAAAGATATAAAAAATAAGGAAGTTAAATCGCAAAAAAAAGATATAAAAAATAAGGAAGTTAAATCGCAAAAAAACATATACAAAATAAGGTAGTAAAATCGAAAAAAAAAGATATAAAAAATAAGGAAGTTAAATCGCAAAAATAGATATAAAAAATAAGGAAGTTAAATCGCAAAAACAAAAGATATAAAAAATAAGGAAGTTAAATCGCAAAAAAAAGATATAAAAAATAAGGAAGTTAAATCGCAAAAAAAAAAGATATAAAAAATAAGGAAGTTAAATCGCAACAAAAAAAAGATATAAAAAATAAGGAAGTTAAATCGCAACAAAAAAAAGATATAAAAAATAAGGAAGTTAAATCGCAAAAAAAAAGATATACAAAAAGGAAGTTAAATCGCAACAAACAAAAGATATGAAAAATAAGGAAGTTAAATCGCAAAAAAAAGATATAAAAAATAAGGAAGTTAAATTGATAACAAAGATGTAAAAAATAAGGAAGTTAAATCGCAAAAAAAGATATAAAAAATAAGGAAGTTAAATCGCAAAAAAAAGATATAAAAAATAAGGAAGTTAAATCGCAAAAAAAGATATAAAAATAAGGAAGTTAAATTGAAAAAACAGATGTAAAAAATAAGGAAGTTAAATCGCAAAAAAAGATATAAAAATAAGGAAGTTAAATCGCAAAAAAAAGATATAAAAAATAAGGAAGTTAAATCGCAAGAAAAAAGATATAAAAAATAAGGAAGTTAAATCGCAAAAAAAAGATATAAAAAATAAGGAAGTTAAATCGCAAAAAAACATATACAAAATAAGGTAGTTAAATCGAAAAAAAAGATATAAAAAATAAGGAAGTTAAATCGCAAAAATAGATATAAAAAATAAGGAAGTTAAATCGCAAAAACAAAAGATATAAAAAATAAGGAAGTTAAATCGCAACAAAAAAGATATAAAAAATAAGGAAGTTAAATCGCAAAAACAAAAGATATAAAAAAAAAGGAAGTTAAATCGCAAAAAAAAGATATAAAAAATAAGGAAGTTAAATCGCAAAAAAAAGATATAAAAAATAAGGAAGTTAAATCGCAACAAACAAAAGATATGAAAAATAAGGAAGTTAAATCGCAAAAACAAAAGATATAAAAAATAAGGAAATTAAATCGCAACAAACAAAAGATATGAAAAATAAGGAAGTTAAATCGCAAAAAAAAGATATGAAAAATAAGGAAGTTAAATCGCAAAAACAAAAGATATAAAAAATAAGGAAGTTAAATCGCAAAAAAAAGATATAAAAAATAAGGAAGTTAAATCGCAAAAAAAAGATATAAAAAATAAGGAAGTTAAATTTAAAAAACAAAAGATATAAAAAATAAGGAAGTTAAATCGCAACAAAAAAAAGATATGAAAAATAAGGAAGTTAAATCGCAAAAACAAAAGATATAAAAAATAAGGAAGTTAAATCGCAAAAAAAAGATATAAAAAATAAGGAAGTTAAATCGCAAAAAAAAGATATAAAAAATAAGGAAGTTAAATTTCAAAAACAAAAGATATAAAAAATAAGGAAGTTAAATCGCAAAAAAAGATATAAAAAATAAGGAAGTTAAATCGCAAAAACAAAAGATATAAAATATAAGGAAGTTAAATCGCAAAAACAAAAGATATAAAAAATAAGGAAGTTAAATCGCAAAAAAAAGATATAAAAAATAAGGAAGTTAAATCGCAAAAAAAGATATAAAAAATAAGGAAGTTAAATCGCAAAAACAAAAGATATAAAAAATAAGGAAGTTAAATCGCAACAAAAAAAAGATATGAAAAATAAGGAAGTTAAATCGCAAAAACAAAAGATATAAAAAATAAGGAAGTTAAATCGCAAAAAAAGAAGATATAAAAAATAAGGAAGTTAAATCGCAAAAAAAAGATATAAAAAATAAGGAAGTTAAATCGCAAAAAAAAGATATAAAAAATAAGGAAGTAAAATTTCAAAAAAAAAAGATATAAAAAATAAGGAAGTTAAATCGCAACAAAAAAAAGATATAAAAAATAAGGAAGTTAAATCGCAAAAAAAAAAGATATAAAAAATAAGGAAGTTAAATCGCAAAAAAAAAAAGATATAAAAAATAAGGAAGTTAAATCGCAAAAAAAAGATATAAAAAATAAGGAAGTTAAATCGCAAAAACAAAAGATATAAAAAATAAGGAAGTTAAATCGCAAAAAAAAATATGAAAGATAAGGAAGTTAAATCGCAAAAAAAAGATATAAAAAATAAGGAAGTTAAATCGCAAAAAAAAATATAAAAAATAAGGAAGTTAAATCGCAAAAACAAAAGATATAAAAAATAAGGAAGTTAAATCGCAAAAACAAAAGATATAAAAAATAAGGAAGTTAAATCGCAAAAAAAAAAAGATATAAAAAATAAGGAAGTTAAATCGCAAAAAAAAGATATAAAAAATAAGGAAGTTAAATCGCAAAAACAAAAGATATAAAAAATAAGGAAGTTAAATCGAAACAAACAAAAGATATGAAAAATAAGGAAGTTAAATCGCAAAAAAAAATATGAAAAATAAGGAAGTTAAATCGCAAAAACAAAAGATATAAAAAATAAGGAAGTTAAATCGCAAAAAAAAGATATAAAAAATAAGGAAGTTAAATCGCAAAAAAAAGATATGAAAAATAAGGAAGTTAAATTTCAAAAACAAAAGATATAAAAAATAAGGAAGTTAAATCGCAAAAAAAAGATATAAAAAATAAGGAAGTTAAATCGCAAAAAAAATATGAAAAATAAGGAAGTTAAATCGCAAAAACAAAAGATATAAAAAATAAGGAAGTTAAATCGCAAAAAAAAGATATAAAAAATAAGGAAGTTAAATCGCAAAAAAAAGATATGAAAAATAAGGAAGTTAAATTTCAAAAACAAAAGATATAAAAAATAAGGAAGTTAAATCGCAAAAACAAAAGATATAAAAAATAAGGAAGTTAAATCGCAAAAAAAAAAGATATAAAAAATAAGGACGTTAAATCGCAAAAAAAGATATAAAAAATAAGGAAGTTAAATCGCAAAAACAAAAGATATAAAAAATAAGGAAGTTAAATCGCCAAAAAAAAAGATATAAAAAATAAGGAAGTTAAATCGCAAAAAAAAAGATATAAAAAATAAGGAAGTTAAATCGCAAAAAAAAGATATAAAAAAATAAGGAAGTTAAATCGCAAAAAAAAGATATAAAAAATAAGGAAGTTAAATCGCAAAAAAAAAGATATAAAAAATAAGGAAGTTAAATCGCAAAAAAAAAAGATATAAAAAATAAGGAAGTTAAATCGCAAAAAAAGATATAAAAAATAAGGAAGTTAAATCGCAAAAAAAAGATATAAAAAATAAGGAAGTTAAATCGCCAAAAAAAAAATATAAAAAATAAGGAAGTTAAATCGCAAAAAAAAAGATATAAAAAATAAGGAAGTTAAATCGCAAAAAAAAAAGATATAAATAATAAGGAAGTTAAATCGCAACAAAAAAAAGGTATAAAAAATAAGGAAGTTAAATCGCAACAAAAAAGATATAAAAAATAAGGAAGTTAAATCGCAACAAAAAAAAGGTATAAAAAATAAGGAAGTTAAATCGCAACAGAAAAAAGGTATAAACAATAAGGAAGTTAAATCGCAAAAAAAAGATATAAAAAATAAGGAAGTTAAATCGAAAAAAAGATATAAAAAATAAGAAAGTTAAATCGCAAAAAAAAAGATATGAAAAATAATGAAGTTAAATCAAAAAAAAGATATAAAAAAATAAGGAAGTTAAATCGCAACAAAAAAAGATATAGAAAATAAGGAAGTTAAATCGCAAAAAAAAGATACAAAAAATAAGGAAGTAAAATTGAAAAAAAAGATGTAAAAAAAAGGAAGTTAAATCGCAAAAAAAGATATAAAAAAGGTAGTTAAATCGAAAAAAAAAAAGATATAAAAAATAAGGAAGTTAAATCGCAAAAAAAGATATAAAAAATAACGAAGTTTAATCGCAAAAAAAAAGATATAAAAAATAAGGAAGTTAAATCGCAACAAACAAAAGATATAAAAAATAAGGAAGTTAAATCGCAACAAAAAAAAAGATATAAAAAATAAGGAAGTAAAATCGTAAAAAAAAGATATGAAAAATAAGGAAGTTAAATCGCAAAAAAAAGATATAAAAAAAAGGAAGTTAAATCGCAACAAACAAAAGATATGAAAAATAAGGAAGTTAAATCGCAAAAAAAGATATAAAAAATAAGGAAGTTAAATTGATAACAAAGATGTAAAAAATAAGGAAGTTAAATCGCAAAAAAAGATATAAAAAATAAGGAAGTTAAATCGCAAAAAAAAGATATAAAAAATAAGGAAGTTAAATCGCAAAAAAAGATATAAAAAATAAGGAAGTTAAATTGAAAAAACAGATGTAAAAAATAAGGAAGTTAAATCGCAAAAAAAGATATAAAAAAAAAGGAAGTTAAATCGCAAAAAAAAAGATATAAAAAATAAGGAAGTTAAATCGCAAGAAAAAAGATATAAAAAATAAGGAAGTTAAATCGCAAAAAAAAGATATAAAAAATAAGGAAGTTAAATCGCAAAAAAACATATACAAAATAAGGTAGTAAAATCGAAAAAAAAAGATATAAAAAATAAGGAAGTTAAATCGCAAAAATAGATATAAAAAATAAGGAAGTTAAATCGCAAAAACAAAAGATATAAAAAATAAGGAAGTTAAATCGCAAAAAAAAGATATAAAAAATAAGGAAGTTAAATCGCAAAAAAAAAGATATAAAAAATAAGGAAGTTAAATCGCAACAAAAAAAAGATATAAAAAATAAGGAAGTAAAATCGTAAAAAAAAGATATAAAAAATAAGGAAGTTAAATCGCAAAAAAAAGATATACAAAAAGGAAGTTAAATCGCAACAAACAAAAGATATGAAAAATAAGGAAGTTAAATCGCAAAAAAAAGATATAAAAAATAAGGAAGTTAAATTGATAACAAAGATGTAAAAAATAAGGAAGTTAAATCGCAAAAAAAGATATAAAAAATAAGGAAGTTAAATCGCAAAAAAAAGATATAAAAAATAAGGAAGTTAAATCGCAAAAAAAGATATAAAAATAAGGAAGTTAAATTGAAAAAACAGATGTAAAAAATAAGGAAGTTAAATCGCAAAAAAAGATATAAAAATAAGGAAGTTAAATCGCAAAAAAAAGATATAAAAAAAGGAAGTTAAATCGCAAGAAAAAAGATATAAAAAATAAGGAAGTTAAATCGCAAAAAAAAGATATAAAAAATAAGGAAGTTAAATCGCAAAAAAACATATACAAAATAAGGTAGTTAAATCGAAAAAAAAGATATAAAAAATAAGGAAGTTAAATCGCAAAAATAGATATAAAAAATAAGGAAGTTAAATCGCAAAAACAAAAGATATAAAAATAAGGAAGTTAAATCGCAAAAAAAGATATAAAAAATAAGGAAGTTAAATCGCAAAAACAAAAGATATAAAAAAAAAGGAAGTTAAATCGCAAAAAAAAGATATAAAAAATAAGGATGTTAAATCGCAAAAAAAAGATACAAAAAATAAGGAAGTTAAATCGCAACAAACAAAAGATATGAAAAATAAGGAAGTTAAATCGCAAAAAAAAGATATAAAAAATAAGGAAGTTAAATCGAAAAAAAAAGATATAAAAAATAAGGAAGTTAAATTTCAAAAACAAAAGATATAAAAAATAAGGAAGTTAAATCGCAACAAAAAAAAGATATGAAAAATAAGGAAGTTAAATCGCAAAAACAAAAGATATAAAAAATAAGGAAGTTAAATCGCAAAAAAAGATATAAAAAATAAGGAAGTTAAATCGCAAAAAAAAGATATAAAAAATAAGGAAGTTAAATTTCAAAAACAAAAGATATAAAAAATAAGGAAGTTAAATCGCAAAAAAAGATATAAAAAATAAGGAAGTTAAATCGCAAAAACAAAAGATATAAAATATAAGGAAGTTAAATCGCAAAAACAAAAGATATAAAAAATAAGGAAGTTAAATCGCAAAAAAAAAGATATGAAAAATAAGGAAGTTAAATCGCAAAAAAAGATATAAAAAATAAGGAAGTTAAATCGCAAAAACAAAAGATATAAAAAATAAGGAAGTTAAATCGCAACAAAAAAAAGATATGAAAAATAAGGAAGTTAAATCGCAAAAACAAAAGATATAAAAAATAAGGAAGTTAAATCGACAAAAAAAGAAGATATAAAAAATAAGGAAGTTAAATCGCAAAAAAAAGATATAAAAAATAAGGAAGTTAAATCGCAAAAAAAAGATATAAAAAATAAGGAAGTAAAATTTCAAAAAAAAAAGATATAAAAAATAAGGAAGTTAAATCGCAACAAAAAAAAGATATAAAAAATAAGGAAGTTAAATCGCAAAAAAAAAAGATATAAAAAATAAGGAAGTTAAATCGCAAAAAAAAAAAGATATAAAAAATAAGGAAGTTAAATCGCAAAAAAAAGATATAAAAAATAAGGAAGTTAAATCGCAAAAACAAAAGATATAAAAAATAAGGAAGTTAAATCGCAAAAAAAATATGAAAAATAAGGAAGTTAAATCGCAAAAAAAAAGATATGAAAAATAGGGAAGTTAAATCGCAAAAAAAAGATATAAAAAATAAGGAAGTTAAATCGCAAAAAAAAATATAAAAAATAAGGAAGTTAAATCGCAAAAACAAAAGATATAAAAAATAAGGAAGTTAAATCGCAAAAACAAAAGATATAAAAAATAAGGAAGTTAAATCGCAAAAAAAAAAGATATAAAAAATAAGGAAGTTAAATCGCAAAAAAAAGATATAAAAAGTAAGGAAGTTAAATCGCAAAAACAAAAGATATAAAAAATAAGGAAGTTAAATCGAAACAACCAAAAGATATGAAAAATAAGGAAGTTAAATCGCAAAAAAAAATATGAAAAATAAGGAAGTTAAATCGCAAACACAAAAGATATAAAAAATAAGGAAGTTAAATCGCAAAAAAAGATATAAAAAATAAGGAAGTTAAATCGCAAAAAAAAGATATGAAAAATAAGGAAGTTAAATCGCAAAAACAAAAGATATAAAAAATAAGGAAGTTAAATCGCAAAAAAAAGATATAAAAAATAAGGAAGTTAAATCGCAAAAAAAATATGAAAAATAAGGAAGTTAAATCGCAAAAACAAAAGATATAAAAAATAAGGAAGTTAAATCGCAAAAAAAAGATATAAAAAATAAGGAAGTTAAATCGCAAAAAAAAGATATGAAAAATAAGGAAGTTAAATTTCAAAAACAAAAGATATAAAAAATAAGGAAGTTAAATCGCAAAAACAAAAGATATAAAAAATAAGGAAGTTAAATCGCAAAAAAAAGATATAAAAAAATAAGGAAGTTAAATCGCAAAAAAAAGATATAAAAAATAAGGAAGTTAAATCGCAAAAAAAAAGATATAAAAAATAAGGAAGTTAAATCGCAAAAAAAAAAGATATAAAAAATAAGGAAGTTAAATCGCAAAAAAAGATATAAAAAATAAGGAAGTTAAATCGCAAAAAAAAGATATAAAAAAAAGGAAGTTAAATCGCAACAAACAAAAGATATGAAAAATAAGGAAGTTAAATCGCAAAAAAAGATATAAAAAATAAGGAAGTTAAATTGATAACAAAGATGTAAAAAATAAGGAAGTTAAATCGCAAAAAAAGATATAAAAAATAAGGAAGTTAAATCGCAAAAAAAAGATATAAAAAATAAGGAAGTTAAATCGCAAAAAAAGATATAAAAAATAAGGAAGTTAAATTGAAAAAACAGATGTAAAAAATAAGGAAGTTAAATCGCAAAAAAAGATATAAAAAAAAGGAAGTTAAATCGCAAAAAAAAGATATAAAAAATAAGGAAGTTAAATCGCAAGAAAAAAGATATAAAAAATAAGGAAGTTAAATCGCAAAAAAAAGATATAAAAATAAGGAAGTTAAATCGCAAAAAAACATATACAAAATAAGGTAGTAAAATCGAAAAAAAAAGATATAAAAAATAAGGAAGTTAAATCGCAAAAATAGATATAAAAAATAAGGAAGTTAAATCGCAAAAACAAAAGATATAAAAAATAAGGAAGTTAAATCGCAAAAAAAAGATATAAAAAATAAGGAAGTTAAATCGCAAAAAAAAAGATATAAAAAATAAGGAAGTTAAATCGCAACAAAAAAAAGATATAAAAAATAAGGAAGTAAAATCGTAAAAAAAAGATATAAAAAATAAGGAAGTTAAATCGCAAAAAAAAGATATACAAAAAGGAAGTTAAATCGCAACAAACAAAAGATATGAAAAATAAGGAAGTTAAATCGCAAAAAAAAGATATAAAAAATAAGGAAGTTAAATTGATAACAAAGATGTAAAAAATAAGGAAGTTAAATCGCAAAAAAAGATATAAAAAATAAGGAAGTTAAATCGCAAAAAAAAGATATAAAAAATAAGGAAGTTAAATCGCAAAAAAAGATATAAAAATAAGGAAGTTAAATTGAAAAAACAGATGTAAAAAATAAGGAAGTTAAATCGCAAAAAAAGATATAAAAATAAGGAAGTTAAATCGCTAAAAAAAGATATAAAAAATAAGGAAGTTAAATCGCAAGAAAAAAGATATAAAAAATAAGGAAGTTAAATCGCAAAAAAAAGATATAAAAAATAAGGAAGTTAAATCGCAAAAAAACATATACAAAATAAGGTAGTTAAATCGAAAAAAAAGATATAAAAAATAAGGAAGTTAAATCGCAAAAATAGATATAAAAAATAAGGAAGTTAAATCGCAAAAACAAAAGATATAAAAAATAAGGAAGTTAAATCGCAACAAAAAAGATATAAAAAATAAGGAAGTTAAATCGCAAAAACAAAAGATATAAAAAAAAAGGAAGTTAAATCGCAAAAAAAAGATATAAAAAATAAGGAAGTTAAATCGCAAAAAAAAGATATAAAAAATAAGGAAGTTAAATCGCAACAAACAAAAGATATGAAAAATAAGGAAGTTAAATCGCAAAAAAAAGATATAAAAAATAAGGAAGTTAATTCGCAACAAACAAAAGATATGAAAAATAAGGAAGTTAAATCGCAAAAACAAAAGATATAAAAAATAAGGAAATTAAATCGCAACAAACAAAAGATGTGAAAAATAAGGAAGTTAAATCGCAAAAAAAAGATATGAAAAATAAGGAAGTTAAATCGCAAAAACAAAAGATATAAAAAATAAGGAAGTTAAATCGCAAAAAAAAGATATAAAAAATAAGGAAGTTAAATCGAAAAAAAAAGATATAAAAAATAAGGAAGTTAAATTTCAAAAACAAAAGATATAAAAAATAAGGAAGTTAAATCGCAACAAAAAAAAGATATGAAAAATAAGGAAGTTAAATCGCAAAAACAAAAGATATAAAAAATAAGGAAGTTAAATCGCAAAAAAAAGATATAAAAAATAAGGAAGTTAAATCGCAAAAAAAAGATATAAAAAATAAGGAAGTTAAATTTCAAAAACAAAAGATATAAAAAATAAGGAAGTTAAATCGCAAAAAAAGATATAAAAAATAAGGAAGTTAAATCGCAAAAACAAAAGATATAAAATATAAGGAAGTTAAATCGCAAAAACAAAAGATATAAAAAATAAGGAAGTTAAATCGCAAAAAAAAAGATATGAAAAATAAGGAAGTTAAATCGCAAAAAAAGATATAAAAAATAAGGAAGTTAAATCGCAAAAACAAAAGATATAAAAAATAAGGAAGTTAAATCGCAACAAAAAAAAGATATGAAAAATAAGGAAGTTAAATCGCAAAAACAAAAGATATAAAAAATAAGGAAGTTAAATCGCAAAAAAAGAAGATATAAAAAATAAGGAAGTTAAATCGCAAAAAAAAGATATAAAAAATGAGGAAGTTAAATCGCAAAAAAAAGATATAAAAAATAAGGAAGTAAAATTTCAAAAAAAAAAGATATAAAAAATAAGGAAGTTAAATCGCAACAAAAAAAAGATATAAAAAATAAGGAAGTTAAATCGCAAAAAAAAAAGATATAAAAAATAAGGAAGTTAAATCGCAAAAAAAAAAAGATATAAAAAATAAGGAAGTTAAATCGCAAAAAAAAGATATAAAAAATAAGGAAGTTAAATCGCAAAAACAAAAGATATAAAAAATAAGGAAGTTAAATCGCAAAAAAAAATATGAAAAATAAGGAAGTTAAATCGCAAAAAAAAAGATATGAAAAATAAGGAAGTTAAATCGCAAAAAAAAGATATAAAAAATAAGGAAGTTAAATCGCAAAAAAAAATATAAAAAATAAGGAAGTTAAATCGCAAAAACAAAAGATATAAAAAATAAGGAAGTTAAATCGCAAAAACAAAAGATATAAAAAATAAGGAAGTTAAATCGCAAAAAAAAAAAGATATAAAAAATAAGGAAGTTAAATCGCAAAAAAAAGATATAAAAAATAAGGAAGTTAAATCGCAAAAACAAAAGATATAAAAAATAAGGAAGTTAAATCGAAACAAACAAAAGATATGAAAAATAAGGAAGTTAAATCGCAAAAAAAAATATGAAAAATAAGGAAGTTAAATCGCAAAAACAAAAGATATAAAAAATAAGGAAGTTAAATCGCAAAAAAAAGATATAAAAAATAAGGAAGTTAAATCGCAAAAAAAAGATATGAAAAATAAGGAAGTTAAATTTCAAAAACAAAAGATATAAAAAATAAGGAAGTTAAATCGCAAAAAAAAGATATAAAAAATAAGGAAGTTAAATCGCAAAAAAAATATGAAAAATAAGGAAATTAAATCGCAAAAACAAAAGATATAAAAAATAAGGAAGTAAAATCGCAAAAAAAAGATATAAAAAATAAGGAAGTTAAATCGCAAAAAAAAGATATGAAAAATAAGGAAGTTAAATTTCAAAAACAAAAGATATAAAAAATAAGGAAGTTAAATCGCAAAAACAAAAGATATAAAAAATAAGGAAGTTAAATCGCAAAAAAAAGATATAAAAAAATAAGGAAGTTAAATCGCAAAAAAAAGATATAAAAAATAAGGAAGTTAAATCGCAAAAAAAAAGATATAAAAAATAAGGAAGTTAAATCGCAAAAAAAAAAGATATAAAAAATAAGGAAGTTAAATCGCAAAAAAAGATATAAAAAATAAGGAAGTTAAATCGCAAAAAAAAGATATAAAAAATAAGGAAGTTAAATCGCCAAAAAAAAATATAAAAAATAAGGAAGTTAAATCGCAAAAAAAAAGATATAAAAAATAAGGAAGTTAAATCGCAAAAAAAAAAAGATATAAATAATAAGGAAGTTAAATCGCAACAAAAAAAGGTATAAAAAATAAGGAAGTTAAATCGCAACAAAAAAGATATAAAAAATAAGGAAGTTAAATCGCAACAAAAAAAAGGTATAAAAAATAAGGAAGTTAAATCGCAACAGAAAAAAGGTATAAACAATAAGGAAGTTAAATCGCAACAAAAAAAAGGTATAAAAAATAAGGAAGTTAAATCGCAACAAAAAAGATATAAAAAATAAGGAAGTTAAATCGCAACAAAAAAAAGGTATAAAAAATAAGGAAGTTAAATCGCAACAAAAAAAAGGTATAAAAAATAAGGAAGTTAAATCGCAACAAAAAAGATATAAAAAATAAGGAAGTTAAATCGCAACAAAAAAAAGGTATAAAAAATAAGGAAGTTAAATCGCAACAAAAAAAAGGTATAAAAAATAAGGAAGTTAAATCGCAAAAAAAAGATATAAAAAATAAGGAAGTTAAATCGCAAAAAAAAATATAAAAAATAAGGAAGTTAAATCGCAAAAACAAAAGATATAAAAAATAAGGAAGTTAAATCGCAAAAACAAAAGATATTAAAAATAAGGAATTTAAATCGCAAAAAAAAAAAGATATAAAAAATAAGGAAGTTAAATCGCAAAAAAAAGATATAAAAAATAAGGAAGTTAAATCGCAAAAACAAAAGATATAAAAAATAAGGAAGTTAAATCGAAACAAACAAAAGATATGAAAAATAAGGAAGTTAAATCGCAAAAAAAAATATGAAAAATAAGGAAGTTAAATCGCAAAAACAAAAGATATAAAAAATAAGGAAGTTAAATCGCAAAAAAAAGATATAAAAAATAAGGAAGTTAAATCGCAAAAAAAGATATGAAAAATAAGGAAGTTAAATTTCAAAAACAAAAGATATAAAAAATAAGGAAGTTAAATCGCAAAAAAAAGATATAAAAAATAAGGAAGTTAAATCGCAAAAAAATATGAAAAATAAGGAAGTTAAATCGCAAAAACAAAAGATATAAAAAATAAGGAAGTTAAATCGCAAAAAAAAGATATAAAAAATAAGGAAGTTAAATCGCAAAAAAAAGATATGAAAAATAAGGAAGTTAAATTTCAAAAACAAAAGATATAAAAAATAAGGAAGTTAAATCGCAAAAAAAAAGATATAAAAAATAAGGAAGTTAAATCGCAAAAAAAAGATATAAAAAAATAAGGAAGTTAAATCGCAAAAAAAAGATATAAAAAATAAGGAAGTTAAATCGCAAAAAAAAAGATATAAAAAATAAGGAAGTTAAATCGCAAAAAAAAAGATATAAAAAATAAGGAAGTTAAATCGCAAAAAAAGATATAAAAAATAAGGAAGTTAAATCGCAAAAAAAAGATATAAAAAATAATGAAGTTAAATCGCCAAAAAAAAATATAAAAAATAAGGAAGTTAAATCGCAAAAAAAAAGATATAAAAAATAAGGAAGTTAAATCGCAAAAAAAAAAAGATATAAATAATAAGGAAGTTAAATCGCAACAAAAAAAGGTATAAAAAATAAGGAAGTTAAATCGCAACAAAAAAGATATAAAAAATAAGGAAGTTAAATCGCAACAAAAAAAAGGTATAAAAAATAAGGAAGTTAAATCGCAACAGAAAAAAGGTATAAACAATAAGGAAGTTAAATCGCAACAAAAAAAAGGTATAAAAAATAAGGAAGTTAAATCGCAACAAAAAAGATATAAAAAATAAGGAAGTTAAATCGCAACAAAAAAAAGGTATAAAAAATAAGGAAGTTAAATCGCAACAAAAAAAAGGTATAAAAAATAAGGAAGTTAAATCGCAACAAAAAAGATATAAAAAATAAGGAAGTTAAATCGCAACAAAAAAAAGGTATAAAAAATAAGGAAGTTAAATCGCAACAAAAAAAGGTATAAAAAATAAGGAAGTTAAATCACAAAAAAAAAGATATAGAAAATAAGGAAGTCAAATCGCAAAAAAAAAAAGATATAAATAATAAGGAAGTTAAATCGCAACAAAAAAAAGGTATAAAAAATAAGGAAGTTAAATCGCAACAAAAAAGATATAAAAAATAAGGAAGTTAAATCGCAACAAAAAAAAGGTATAAAAAATAAGGAAGTTAAATCGCAACAAAAAAAAGATATAAAAAATAAGGAAGTTAAATCGCCAAAAAAAAGATATAAAAATAAGGAAGTTAAATCGCAAAAGAAAAAAATATATATAAAAAATAAGGAAGTTAAATCGCAAAAAAAGATATAAAAAATAAGGAAGTTAAATTGAAAAAAAAAGATGTAAAAAATAAGGAAGTTAAATCGCAAAAAAAGATATAAAAAATAAGGAAGTTAAATCGCAAAAAAAAAGATATAAAAAATAAGGAAGTTAAATCGCAAAAACAAAAGATATAAAAAATAAGGAAGTTAAATCGCCAAAAAAAAAGATATAAAAAATAAGGAAGTTAAATCGCAAAAAAAAAAGATATAAAAAATAAGGAAGTTAAATCGCAAAAAAAAGATATAAAAAATAAGGAAGTTAAATCGCAAAAACAAAAGATATAAAAAATAAGTAAGTTAAATCGCAAAAAAAAATATGAAAAATAAGGAAGTTAAATCGCAAAAAAAAAGATATGAAAAATAAGGAAGTTAAATCGCAAAAAAAAGATATAAAAAATAAGGAAGTTAAATCGCAAAAAAAAATATAAAAAATAAGGAAGTTAAATCGCAAAAACAAAAGATATAAAAAATAAGGAAGTTAAATCGCAAAAACAAAAGATATAAAAAATAAGGAAGTTAAATCGCAAAAAAAAAAAGATATAAAAAATAAGGAAGTTAAATCGCAAAAAAAAGATATAAAAAATAAGGAAGTTAAATCGCAAAAACAAAAGATATAAAAAATAAGGAAGTTAAATCGAAACAAACAAAAGATATGAAAAATAAGGAAGTTAAATCGCAAAAAAAAATATGAAAAATAAGGAAGTTAAATCGCAAAAACAAAAGATATAAAAAATAAGGAAGTTAAATCGCAAAAAAAAGATATAAAAAATAAGGAAGTTAAATCGCAAAAAAAAGATATGAAAAATAAGGAAGTTAAATTTCAAAAACAAAAGATATAAAAAATAAGGAAGTTAAATCGCAAAAAAAAGATATAAAAAATAAGGAAGTTAAATCGCAAAAAAAATATGAAAAATAAGGAAGTTAAATCGCAAAAACAAAAGATATAAAAAATAAGGAAGTTAAATCGCAAAAAAAAGATATAAAAAATAAGGAAGTTAAATCGCAAAAAAAAGATATGAAAAATAAGGAAGTTAAATTTCAAAAACAAAAGATATAAAAAATAAGGAAGTTAAATCGCAAAAACAAAAGATATAAAAAATAAGGAAGTTAAATCGCAAAAAAAAAAGATATAAAAAATAAGGAAGTTAAATCGCAAAAAAAGATATAAAAAATAAGGAAGTTAAATCGCAAAAACAAAAGATATAAAAAATAAGGAAGTTAAATCGCCAAAAAAAAAGATATAAAAAATAAGGAAGTTAAATCGCAAAAAAAAAGATATAAAAAATAAGGAAGTTAAATCGCAAAAAAAAGATATAAAAAAATAAGGAAGTTAAATCGCAAAAAAAAGATATAAAAAATAAGGAAGTTAAATCGCAAAAAAAAGATATAAAAAATAAGGAAGTTAAATCGCAAAAAAAAAGATATAAAAAATAAGGAAGTTAAATACGCAAAAAAAGATATAAAAAATAAGGAAGTTAAATCGCAAAAAAAAGATATAAAAAATAAGGAAGTTAAATCGCCAAAAAAAAAATATAAAAAATAAGGAAGTTAAATCGCAAAAAAAAAGATATAAAAAATAAGGAAGTTAAATCGCAAAAAAAAAAGATATAAATAATAAGGAAGTTAAATCGCAACAAAAAAAAGGTATAAAAAATAAGGAAGTTAAATCGCAACAAAAAAGATATAAAAAATAAGGAAGTTAAATCGCAACAAAAAAAAGGTATAAAAAATAAGGAAGTTAAATCGCAACAGAAAAAAGGTATAAACAATAAGGAAGTTAAATCGCAACAAAAAAAAGGTATAAAAAATAAGGAAGTTAAATCGCAACAAAAAAGATATAAAAAATAAGGAAGTTAAATCGCAACAAAAAAAAGGTATAAAAAATAAGGAAGTTAAACCGCAACAAAAAAAAGGTATAAAAAATAAGGAAGTTAAATCGCAACAAAAAAGATATAAAAAATAAGGAAGTTAAATCGCAACAAAAAAAAGGTATAAAAAATAAGGAAGTTAAATCGCAACAAAAAAAGGTATAAAAAATAAGGAAGTTAAATCACAAAAAAAAAGATATAAAAAATAAGGAAGTCAAATCGCAAAAAAAAAAGATATAAATAATAAGGAAGTTAAATCGCAACAAAAAAAAGGTATAAAAAATAAGGAAGTTAAATCGCAACAAAAAAGATATAAAAAATAAGGAAGTTAAATCGCAACAAAAAAAAGGTATAAAAAATAAGGAAGTTAAATCGCAACAAAAAAAAGATATAAAAAATAAGGAAGTTAAATCGCCAAAAAAAAGATATAAAAATAAGGAAGTTAAATCGCAAAAGAAAAAAATATATATAAAAAATAAGGAAGTTAAATCGCAAAAAAAGATATAAAAAATAAGGAAGTTAAATTGAAAAAAAAAGATGTAAAAAATAAGGAAGTTAAATCGCAAAAAAAGATATAAAAAATAAGGAAGTTAAATCGCAAAAAAAAAGATATAAAAAAATAAGGAAGTTAAATCGCAAAAACAAAAGATATAAAAAATAAGGAAGTTAAATCGCCAAAAAAAAAGATATAAAAAATAAGGAAGTTAAATCGCAAAAAAAAAAGATATAAAAAATAAGGAAGTTAAATCGCAAAAAAAAGATATAAAAAAATAAGGAAGTTAAATCGCAAAAAAAAGATATAAAAAATAAGGAAGTTAAATCGCAAAAAAAAAAGATATAAAAAATAAGGAAGTTAAATCGCAAAAAAAAAAAGATATAAAAAATAAGGAAGTTAAATCGCAAAAAAAAAGATATGAAAAATAAGGAAGTTAAATCGCAAAAAAAAGATATAAAAAATAAGGAAGTTAAATCGCAAAAAAAAAAGATATAAAAAATAAGGAAGTTACATCGAAAAAAAAAAGATATAAAAAAATAAGGAAGCTAAATCGCAAAAAAAAAGATATAAAAAATAAGGAAGTTAAATCGCAAAAAAAAGATATGAAAAATAAGGAAGCTAAATCGCAAAAAAAAAGATATAAAAAAATAAGGAAGTTAAATCGCAAAAAAAAGATATAAAAAATAAGGAAGCTAAATCGCAAAAAAAAAGATATAAAAAAATAAGGAAGTTAAATCGCAAAAAAAAAAGATATAAAAAATAAGGAAGTTAAATCGCAAAAAAAGATATAAAAAATAAGGAAGTTAAATCGCAAAAAAAAAAGATATAAAAAATAAGGAAGTTAAGTCGCAAAAAAAAGATATAAAAAAATAAGGAAGTTAAATCGCAAAAATAAAAGATATAAAAAAATAAGGAAGTTAAATCGCAAAAAAAAAGATATAAAAAATAAGGAAGTTAAATCGCAAAAAAAAAGATATGAAAAATAAGGAAGTTAAATCGCAAAAAAAAGATATAAAAAAATAAGGAAGGTAAATCGCAAAAAAAAAGATATAAAAAATAAGGAAGTTAAATCGAAAAAAAAAAGATATGAAAAATAAGGAAGTTAAATCGCAAAAAAAAAGATATAAAAAATAAGGAAGTTAAATTGAAAAAAAAAGATGTAAAAAATAAGGAAGTTAAATCGCAAAAAAAGATATAAAAAATAAGGAAGTTAAATCGCAAAAAAAAGATATAAAAAAATAAGGAAGTTAAATCGCAAAAAAAAGATATAAAAAATAAGGAAGTTAAATCGCAAAAAAAAAAGATATAAAAAATAAGGAAGTTAAATCGCAAAAAAAAGATATAAAAAAATAAGGAAGTTAAATCGCAAAAAAAAAAGATATAAAAAATAAGGAAGTGAAATCGCAAAAAAAGATATAAAAAATAAGGAAGCGAAATCGCAAAAAAAAAGATATAAAAAAATAAGGAAGTTAAATCGCAAAAAAAAGATATAAAAAATAAGGAAGCTACATCGCAAAAAAAAAGATATAAAAAAATAAGGAAGTTAAATCGCAAAAAAAAAGATATAAAAAATAAGGAAGTTAAATCGCAAAAAAAAAGATATGAAAAATAAGGAAGTTAAATCGCAAAAAAAAGATATAAAAAAATAAGGAAGTTAAATCGCAAAACAAAACAAAAATGTATAAAGAAAATAAGGAAGTTAAATCGCCGAAAGATATCATCAAAAATAAAGAATCTATTTAAGTTCAAACCCCTTCAGTGACTTTTTAGGACAACCCGTATAAACTGAGAAAAATCTTTTCGCGCCGATCTGATGCAAAACGATCCTGATGAATTTTTAGAATAACTGAATGTTTTACTGCAAAAATTATCTTTATTAACATCGTAACTGTATGATGAACGAAGTCGCAATTTATTCTCATAGTCTCCAACTTAAACTTCTCAATCAACTCCCTCCCAAATTTTCCTTTGCGGACAGAAGCCACACTCGTAGATCTGAAAACCATCTCTTTCTCATGCCTGTGATATCATAAAAAGATACTAGACACCACCAAGGCGTGTGGACTTGCTTCCATATCTGCCATACATATTAAGAAATGCTTCGCTGAGCTAGCCCCTGTCCTCTCCAAAATCTTCAGCAAATGTCTAGTCGAGTCTTGTTAGATAGATTTCATCGACCGTGTGGTAATCGTTTGTAAAAACTGAGAACATTTCAAATGAATTAAAGGTTGTATCACTTGTATATATATTTTTTTAATCAAGTACAAATAACATTAAAATGACATTTAAAGAACTATATAAAAAAAATTTTAAATTATATAAAATTCTGCGTTTTATTGGCTTCTTTATTCACAAATTCTAATTCAAATTTTCACAGTGTTTACATCGAGGAAAACATCTTTAATTTGTGTGAGTTCTCGCTTATTAATTATTTCGTTCTTTCACCGTATAAAAATCGTTTCCAGGAGTTCAAACAAGGAGGGTTGATCTGAGTGCGTTTTATATTAATTATGTGCAGTTATTTTTGTTTGCGAATTCTAAAGTGTTAACTATTCTGTACTTTGACTGCTGAAAATATATATTAAAAATCATACGTTAAAACTAGGCGTGTTTCGTATAAAATGTCACTCTAATCTCTATTATTACATAAAAAGAACTTCGTCTGTGTAAGTATACGTGTGTATGAGTCTGTTTCTTATGAACTCCTAAACGGCTGGGGCGATTCCTTTAGTTCCTTCAGAAACCAAAACTTATGAAGAATTCTTGGTAAAATTATTTTTAAAAAAAAATAGATGACTAGAGTGCCATCTGCTATAATCGAAACCGAAACCAAAACTTCTTGGTAAAATTATTTCTTACAAGAAATAGAAGGTCATAGCAATTAAACGACAGTCACTTGGAAAAAAAGATGCAAGCGTGACACACAAAATAACAAATACCACACACGCTATCATAATAATATACAGGTATTAAAATAAAAAAAGAAGAAAAAAAAAAACATTTGCGTAGGTAAGTACAAAAAATAGGTCAAAAACAAAACTTTGTCTTTTGTTTTCCCGTTTCATCTTTGCCGGCCCTTCCTTTCTTGCGTGCGCCTAAACGCACACGCGTGCCTTCCGGCTAACCAATGCGCATGCGTGGTGCGTGTGCTTGTGTAATCAAATCCTTATTTTATTTTCAAACCAATCAAAATATAATTTGCACAACTTTTAATTTTACCAACGGCTAAAAGGAAATAACTGCCAGTTGTGGATGGTATAAACCAAAAAACACGGCGCCATTAATAATGCTGGCATATTTATTCCCTCCCACTACCATCACCATCACCTACTCCCACCATTACTACTACTTCTACTATAATGGGGTTACCCGTGAGAAGACAAAGAACGTGATGATGGTAAAGTGCTGAGTTGATAACTTGTAGTTCACAATGACTACGACGACAGGAAAATTGTTTTTCTTTCGTTTTTTAATATAAAAAAGTAAATTCATAAATCTAGGTTAAGATTAGAATGTGATTCAGAATGCGCTTTTTTTTTTTTTTTTTGTAATTCAGATGTTGGTTTGAGTTGAACTGATAAAAAACATTTGTTTTGTTTTTTTTACACACGAATCACTACTTATCAAGGCCCGGGGCCACTCAAGGATAAGAGTTAATGGGTATACATTAGTCAATGTATGTGATTATGGCGCAGTAAACATAAGTAGTGAGAATTTTGTAAGTTGGATTACTTAGGGGGACGGTTCATCAAGAACTTGTTTACGTTAGACTTGAAGACAATCAGATTGTAGTCAGCTAGAAAAGAAAGCAATCGGAAGACAATTCCACAGACGTGCAGTTCTAAGAAAGAAGCTTTTTTCATGGAATCTGCATTTAGGTTTAGGCTAAGACTGTTTTGAAGAAAAATATTTGAAACATAAACAGTTGTGAAAAAAGACCATCAACGAACGAAAATTAAAAAAAAGCATAGAATAAAGAGGTATTTGTACATTTTAGGTTTGGAGAACAATTTTCACTTCGTTTTTTTTTGGGGGGGGTCACTTATGAACTACACGGAACTATGGGAGACAAATGACTGCGCAAAACTATTGATAACATTTAGTGATTATTTTTATTTATTTATTACGAAAGTTTAAGTTTGTAAATAAAAAGTTCATTTTTTTAAGTCATACATGTTTGCATAACCAACCGTGTGCAAAGTATTTCCTGGATGAACTATCACAGGAATATATAGATGAAGAATATATAGATGAAGAAGGCTCTGTAGATTGGCTTAAAAAGGGATCTCTTCACTATGATCAGGAGAGAATAATAATGGATGGTCAACCTTAGGGCTTGATGACCAATGCTTTTAAAAAGATGAGTGGTCTCAGCAATAACAACAAGTGCGGGTTCTGCCACACAGAAGTAGAGAGTGTGAGCCACCTGACATCCAGTTGTAAAGTCCTGTTGGGGAGGGGGCGACTATTTTACAATGCAGCACAATGGAGAGTGTAAATAAATATCTCCACTGGAAAATCTGCAAGAACCTGAATATCCCATGTAGTAGCAAATCCTGGGAACATGTTTACCAGAAACAACAGTTGGAAATAAGTCATACACCATCCACTATGACTATAAAATTCCTACAGCTACATACCTAGAAAATGGGGCTATTAAGCCTGACATAGTGATATGGGACAGGAAGGAGAAAGTGGCAAACCTCGTTGAAGTAAGCGTCCCTAATGATGATGGCCTTAACAGAGCAGAGAGAGAGAATTAAAAAAAATACCAAGGACTTATGTACAACATGAAAAGTAACTAGAATTTTAAGAAGATATCAATCATACCATACCTCTTCATTACATAAGAATAGGAGCAACCAAGCTAATGAAGAAGAATTTTAAAAATTATCTAGTGAATATACCGGTGAACCAAGTGCAAGAGAAATACAAACAATTGCACTTAAAGGGACGGTTAGAATCTTAAAAAAGATATCTTGGTTGGAGTTACTAAACTAATGGGTAAATGCTTGGCATCCAGTAGAATGCCCCGTTCCCAGGAAAAACAAAGTGATAAGGAAATTAAAACGCTCTCGTCTCTTTCAGAATTTTCTTAGAGAGGCAATTCATTAAAAATTCCGTTTAACAAAAAAAACGGCATGCACTTCCGGCCACGGTTATGGTCTTTGGTGTGGTTTCACATCTGGCCACCGCACATTTTTGAAGTCGGCTTAAAAGTCAATAGCAAAGTGTTGCCGCTGGAAGACCATGGGTGCGGCAGCAGGACTTGACGCCAGCCCACAAGTCCAAAAAACAAAACAAAAAAACAGGCTTGTCTTCAGAAGGAGTGCTACGACTTTGTACTCTTCTCTCACTTGTTCCCCTCCTCCCTCGAACTGAACCCGCTGGATTACTTCGTTTGGTCATACGTCGAGAACATCACCAACATGACCTCCCATAGCACCAAAGCCAACCTTATCGCCGCCGTCCGCCGAGTATTCGCCGAGTATCCGCAGAGTATTCCCAAGTATTCGCCGAGCTCCCACCGGCGCTTATGGAAAAGGCATGCTCCTAGTTTTGAGCCCTATCGAGGCGGTGATTGAGGCTGAAGGCGGCTACATTGACTATATGTCAGCTCTACTACATAATCAAATTATCTGACCCGATATTTTCAATAAAAATTTTTAAATAAAGCTGTAGTGTGTTTTCTTTAGGGCGACAATTTTATCGTTCCACAATAGGTGCAGGAAGTGACAATTCCTACGGCTTTGGAGATTAGACTCCAGCTACACAATCAGCTTTGACTCCATTTTCTAAGATGTTATCTCCGAGCTACTAACAATTGTAACGGGAATTAAGGGAAATTTAAGGCCTATAAATGCCAAGTGCGCGCACAACAGTAAATAATCGTGAGGGGTCAAGCGAGCAGAAATTTTGAACGATGAATAATGCTAGTTGACTGCTTTTTCTTCGGAAAACTCGTCCTCGGAAAACTCGGGCCCCGGAAAACTCGTCCCCTTTCTCTAGGTAGGAAAACTGGGCCCTTATTGAATAAATATCGATTGAAAACTCATTTTATGACCGTTCTTGAAGAAGGTATTGTCTTTAAAAGAGAATACACATCCCATAATATTATTTTTTTATATTTTTACTTGTTTACTGTTGTTTTAAAAAAATTAAATTGATTTTTCTAAATTTTCGTTTTCAACTTAGCTTTGAACGTTTTTGGTGTTTCAACTTATTTTAAAGAGTTTATTTAGTTAAAAAAAAAAAAGACAAGTAATGTCGAGTTTTACTTTTAAACAAAAAATGTCCAACATAAGAGAATAACATCTTAGGAGTGTCGATAATCGCTCAATAATAGAAAATTAAAGAAAATACTGAGGTAGATATAGTTAAACACAAGCCTCCACCCCCTCGAAAAGAAAATGAATTTGTGTATTTTTAAGTAATATCCAAGATCACTGCTCGGGAAAAAAAATCAAGCTACCGGAAGTGGATACGGTTGATTATGTAACGAAACCGAACGGAAGACACGAAAAACGAAACTATATATTGTAAAAAAAAAAATACTTCAGATTTTAACATTTCTTGTGTTATTACGAAACAAACAAACAAAAATAAACTTTAAACTGAAATTAATTCTTCTAAATAAAATAATTGCTTTCTTTGATAATACGTGTTTTCTTTCTTTTATTTTTGTTAAAACCCAAAGTATTTTTTTAAATAAATATATGGTTTCTTTTTTCGTGTCTTGACTCCGTGATCAAGTTTATTTTTCTAAAACAAGAGTTAAAAATAATTTTTTTTAAATATTATGGGGATGCATAGTCTCTTTTAAAAACAATATCTCCTTCAAGAGACCGATTATAAAATGTGTTTTCAATCGGTATTTATTCAATAAGGGACCAGTTTTCCTATCTAGCAAAATGGGGGGGGGGGTAGGTACGTGTTTTCCGGGGACGAAGACTTTCTGACATCAGGGGATCTCTACTGTGTATGGGTGGGATTTTGCTGATTTTCGTGTTTGTCGGATGTATTTACGTTGAGGGGACACAAGGGCTTGTAGTTCGTCGGAGCATCCACGATTAAAATACTTGTAAAACAGGCAGAGGGATGCAACATTTCGTCGATGGGACAGAGGTTGAAGCCTAGCTAACAGTTCAGGACCTATCAGGTGTGCGACTCTCTTTTGACCCCTGTCTAGAAGTGGGAGACTAATAGCAGATGAACGAGCCCAAATGTGACAACTACTCCATACATGGGAGATTGGTGGCTTTGTAAAGGTACAGGATACTCTCAGGTGTAAGTAACTTTCTAGCACGGTAGAGAGAGCTCACATTCTTTGCAGCAGCCTTAGCAATGCCTCCAATGTATCTGTTCCGACTCATGTTCCCTGTGAACGTTAAGCCGAGAAGTTTGAACGAAGTATTTTCGGGTAATGTATCATTAGCCATGGCTATTAATGATTGAGAAGGTTTCTTGTAATTATTAAAGGAAAGAAGATTAATCTTGCAGCATTGAATGTTCATATTTACTTGCCTCCCCACGAGGGCAGAGTTAGACACAAAGTCGTTTTTAATGTGGCGAAAATCCAGCTCTCCAAAAAGGGACACTCTGGATAGGAACAAAACTAAAAATTATCTCAGTCATGAACGGCTTCTCTTCCACTGACCAAGGACAGCATTGAATGGTATCATCCACTTTTGTCTCATTCCAGTACAGGGTTTCTGCCATTTTCTTGGATATGTGTTCGTTCGTTTTGTCCTCGTGCCTGTTATAGAGCGCGGTGTCATCAACAAATATACCCATTTCAGACAATTTTATCAGGGAGGTCATTTATGAATATCAGGAATAATAAAGGTCCAAGGATCGACCCCTGAGGTACATCCGCATATTCCCTTTACCTGATTTTTTTCTATTTTTTTTTTCTTTCTGTTGAGTTGATTATTTAAGAATGTCTTCATATTAATATACTGATATGATTAAGTATATTTTTTAATAAAGTATATTAGTTCATGTGGCCCTGTCGGTGGGGCATTAGAATACGCCGCCTCCCCCCCCCCCCCTGCAGAGGGTAAAAGTCCCTCAATGGGGGTCCTGGATATGACCTTAAACTATATCCAGTGGTGAGGCCCCAGCTTGTGGGCTTTGGGGAGTGTGGACCCACCCTTTAATTGCCATTGCTCCCAGGTCCACTCTGACCTGGAGTGGCAATACCTGTTAGGGTCCCAACTATGGGTTAAATAGAAACCGACGTGAAAGCAACAAATATATTCTATTAAAAAAATTTTCTTCAAAATCTTTGGATTCGGCATTAA
>NC_136518.1:47274964-47289964 GCF_053919585.1 Euprymna scolopes
AGGAGGATAATTGCCCAAAAATAGAAAATTAAAGAAAATATTTAGGTAGATATAGTTTTAAAATGAGCCCCCACCCTCCAAAAGAAAGCAATTTTGTATATTTTTAGGTAATAATGCACATCCAATAATATTTTAAAAAATATTTGTACATGTTTATTGTTTCGAAAAAATTAAATTGATTTTTCTAAGTTTTCGTTTTCTACCTAGCTCTGTAAGTTTTTGGTGTTTAAACTTATTTTAAAGAGTTTATTTAATTAAAAACAAATAACAAGTAATGCCAGACTGGACATTACTTAATAAATAATTTTTAACACAAAAATGTCCGAAAATTAAAGAAAATACTGAGGTAGATATAGTTTTAAAACGAGCCTCCCCCACCTCCAAAAGAAAATAAATTTGTATATTTTTAAGTACTGTACAAGTGCCCCCGAAATGACTTTTAAACGATACCCTCCCCTCTCGATGTTAAGAATGGCTTTCGAAATAATAACGTTATTATTTCAGCGCGATACCAAAATTACATAAGACCGTGTTTTCTTTTTTGTTTTGTAATAACACGAGAATTATGTAAACTGAATTAATTCTTCTAAATAAAATAATTGCTTTCTTTGATAATACGCGTTTTCTTTCTTTATTTTTGTTTCGTAATGGCACAAAATGTGTTAAAACTAGAGTATTTTTTAAATAAATATTTGGTTTCGTTTTTCGTATCTTGATTCCGTGATCAAGTTTATTTTTCTTTTAAGCAAGCGTTAAAAATAATTATTAAAATATCATGGGGGTTCATAGTCTCTTTTAAAAACAATATCTCCTTCAAGAACGGTAATAAAATGTGTTTTCAATCGATATTTATTCAATAAGGGACCAGTTTTCCTACTTAGTAAAAAGGGAGGAGTTTTTTGGGTACGAGTTTTCCGGGTACGAGTTTTCCGGGTACGGGTTTTCCGGAGACGAGTTTTCCGGGCACCATATAGATGGTGCCGGGAAAACTCGTCTCGGGAAAACTCGTCTCCGGAAAACTCGTCCCCTTTCGCTAGGTAGGAAAACTGGTCCCTTATTGAATAAATATCGATTGAAAACACATTTTATGATCGTTCTTGAAGGAGATATTGTTTTTTAAAATAAACTATAGCCCCCCCCCCATAATATTTTTTTTTTAATATTTTTACTTGTTTAATGTTTTTTTTGTATTTTTAATAAAAGCGTTTATTATGTTCATAAACGAGACCGCATATTTTTTTTTATATTAATATAAAAAGAATTTACTTATATACTGCTGTTTATAAAAGGGTAAAATCGATTTTTCTACCTCGCCGACTATGTTTTTATTTAATTTATTTGGAATCGTTTATTTGGTAAAGAAAAAAAACAAAACAACAAACAAAAAACATGTCGAGTGTTACGGGAGAACGAGAAATAATGCCCGGTATATCACATCTTAGGGGGTCTTCATAATCGCTAAAAAATAGAAAATTAAAGAAATTACTGAGGGAGATTTGGTTTTAAAAAGAAAATAATAAATTTTAATATTTTTTAAAATATAATTTAGAGAGAGAGGGAGGGATAAAACCTATATCTCCCTTCGAAAAGCAACCAACAAAAAAATGATAAACGATAGCGGAGTTTTCAATAAAATTCATTAATAAATTTATTTAGTGATTACTTTCTCTCTTAATGATTGATTTTAGAATTTTGAAGTAAAAATTTAAAAAATTAAAAATGAGTTAACGAGAGATGTTAGCACATGGCATCTCTCGCGCCAAAAAAATATTTCGCTTTTAATTTATTAGTTAATTTTTGCAAAATTTGACAGGACGACAATAAATGTTGATAATTGATAAAATCATAATTTTAAATAACGCATGAGTGCATTTGGTATGACAGAAAACAAAAACATAACAACAAAAAAACTATCATAATTAAAAAACAAAACCAAAAGCGTAACGAAGAATCGAATCGCTCCCTGTTTTTTTAATTTGGGGGTTTTGTTTTTTTATTGTTTTTATGACTCCAAAAAACATCGTTAAAATAAGAACAAAAAAAAATTTGTAATTAACTTTGTATGAACATAATAAACGCTTTAAAATAAGTTAAACCACTAAGAACTTAGCCAGTTAGGTAGAAAACGGACACTTAGAAAATCGATTTTATTTAAAAAAAAAAAAAAAAAAAAAAAAAAAAAACATTAAACAAGTAAAATTATTTTTAAAAAAATATTAGGGGGGGGGGCTATAGTTTATTTTAAAAAACAATATCTCCTTCAAGAACGATCATAAAATGTGTTTTCAATCGATATTTATTCAATAAGGGACCAGTTTTCCTACCTAGCGAAAGGGGACGAGTTTTCCCGAGACGAGTTTTCCGGAGACGAGTTTTCCCGAGACGAGTTTTCCCGAGACGAGTTTTCCCGGGACGAGTTTTCCTAAATTCATATAGATATATATATAAAATTCGTACTCGGAAAACTCGTACCTGGAAAATTCGTACCCGGAAAACTCGCCCCCTTTTGCTACATAGGAAAACTTGTTCCTTATTGAATAAATATGGATTGAAAACACATTTTATGACCGTTCTTGAAGGAGATATTATTTTTAAAAGAAAATACACATCCCATAATATTTTTAAAAACTATTTTTCTTGTTTACTGTTGTTTTAAAAAAATTAAATAGATTTTTCTAAGTTTTCGTTTGCTATCTAGCTTCGAAAGTTTTTGGTGGTTAAACTTATTTCAAAGAGTTTATTTAGTAAAAAAAAAAAAAAAGTAATGTCGATTGTTACTTTTGAACAAAAAATGTCCGACATGAGATAATCACGTCTTAAGAGTCTCAATTGCTCAAAAATATAAAATTATAGAAAATACTGAGGTAGATATAGTTTTAAAACGACCCCCCCCCCTCCAAAAGAAAATAAATGTGTATATTTTAGGTAATGTTCAAGATCATTGCTCGGAAAAAAATCAAGCTACCGGAAGTGGATACGGTTGATTATGTAACGAAACCGAACGAAAGACACGAAAACGAAACCATATATTGATAAAAAAAATAGCTCAGATTTTAACATTTATTGTGTTATTACGAAACCAACAAAAAAAGAAAACACTTCTTGTATTATCAAATATAAAACAAATATTTTATTTAGAAAATTTGGTACTTCACGGGGAACGCGTAAACGATGTTTTTATTTAATGATTGCTCCCTCAAAGCGCATGCGCAAAAGGTTTTCTTTGGTTTATTTAATCACAAAAACTTTTTGAAGGTACTACTTGCCCCCCCAAAAAAAAAACGGCATTATTTGAATATGTATGAAAAAATAATTTAACAGAAAAATAATATTTAGTGGAGAAAATAATTTAAAAAATAAGAATAAAATAACAATAAAATAAAAACAAGCATGAAATAAAAGTATGAAGCAAAAAGGGACGAGTTTTCCAGTGACGAGTTTTCCTGGGACGGATTTTCCGGGCACTATATATTGCATCAATATAAGTTCTCTGAAATCAAGGCAGTCCTTACTGAGACTAATACAATCTTTATAGAAGATACATAGATCCATCTTTTTTTACATGGGGGTCACTCAGGGATAAGGGTTATTGCGTGTACAGTAATCAATGAGATAGTATTGTAGTAATCATTAGTATTGGAGGTTTTGATAGAGTGTCTTACTTAAGGGGGCGGTTTGTCAGGAGTTTGTTTATGTTGGACTTGAAGACGTCCAAGTTGTAGTCAAGTGGGAAACAGGCAAGCGGCAGAGAGTTCCACTGGCGTGCAGTTCTAAGAAAGAAGCTTTGCTCATGGAATCTACGTTTGGATTTAGGCACAGATAAAGAGTGGGGAAAATTATTGACAGTAGTTTCAGCCAGACGGGTGTTTCTCGTGAAAGATTGACGAGGGGGGGGCGAGGGATTGGAGCTCAGACGAGCACCTCCCATGGAAATAGCGATAAAACAAAGACAGGCTTGCAACGTCTCTTCTGTGAGAGAGAGAGTAGTTGCATGTAAGAGAAAAGGTCATTCCCCACTAAACCACGAAGTCTATTTTGTACTCTGTCAGGGCAGGATAGGCTGTTTTTAGCAGCTCCTGCCCAGATGTGGCAGCAGTACTCCATCCTTGGACGTACTCACTCACTCTCTCTCTCTCTCTCTCTCTCTCTCTCTCTCTCTCTCTCTCTCTCTCTCTGATGTTTTCTGTAACTGTCTTTTTATATGAATCTTTTCATGAACATCAGTGCCAGGGTTGTTTTATCAGCAGAGAAAAAGAAACAGAGTTCACGTTGTTGTTGTTGTGTTGTGTTGCAACAACAATAGCTATGCATTCGCAAAATATGAAATATTTATGTCTTGAGGACGTGTACGATTGCTAGTTTGTATAAGAGTTTTTGATTCATTTTTTAATTCTTTTATTTCATATATTTGAAGCTTTTATTTTCTCCTTCCTGGAACCCGTTATGAATCGGAAAAAGAACGACAGAATGAAATGTCACTTTTGTAAGCGAGTAAAATGTCACTGTTAAGAAAGGTGAACGGAAGTTGAGAGAAGAGAGGATCCGCCAAAATGATGAAATGACTAGAGATATTAATCGCGGTTGGAAATAAGAATGTAGGATGCACGGATTTCGACAATTGGAATCGACAGACGCGTGGGCGTGTGGGGGGGGGGTAACACTCGAATAGGAAGACACCAATCGAGAAGAAAAGAATTTTTTTTATACTTCGGAGATTTTGTTCTGGTGTAGCGGAGTTTAGAGTTCGTTTTGAAACCTTGAAATGAGATTTAGGGGCTTATTTGCGAGACAGGTTATCAGGTACACATTTTGAAATGATTCCATTTTGATTAATAATATATAAAAAAAAAAAATGGCTGCGTTGGGAGGAAGTAAATTTGTAAGGAAAAATTTCTAATCGTAACTTTAACTAGTTGCAATGAGATTGGTGACAAGAGTGTAAAAACATGATCGTAATAAATCGTGAGATTGCATATCTCCGTCTGACAACGTAAGGATGAGTCAGGATATGACAATCAACGCTGGTCGAAGGATTCGAACTTACCTTTGGCTCCATAAGCAAGAAATATACCACAGAGCCACCTTTCCTCTCCACGAAATTAAAGAAAATTTAAACATTAACGAAGCTTGACGTATAATAAAGACGATCCTAGAATAACAAAGTGACAGGAAGTAACAATCCCGCACATACAAGGTAAGCTGACCGACTATTTCAATTTCTCAGACAGTGCTCAACTTTAAGAATCTTTCTTTTTTTCTTCTTAAAAGGGTGACAAATAGTTATAAATAATTATTTTTATATGCCTACAGACATAAGTGTTTTATGCTTACGCAATCATCAGTGTAGGAGGTGGCGATCAACGCTGTTCGAAAGATTCGAACCCCGCAGTGAAGTCACCTTTGATTCTATTAAAAAAAGTAGCCATCCATATTTTCATCGATGTATTATGAATTAAAAATAATACTAAAAATAGAGATAAACAACAACAACAACAACAACAATAATAATAATAATAATAATAATAATAATAATAATAATAATAATAATAATAATAATAAATAAGCGTTAATGTGTTAACGTATTCATGTTTTTGTTTTCTTATAATTAGTAATTTAATGAATTTAAAAAAATAATAATCTGAATAAGTAAAAAAAAAAAAGGTGATCACTAACAATTTATTTATTTATATAAATCCTTGTCTTAATCCCATGAGAGATCTATTGGCCGTCGGGCCAATAATGAAATTTTATTAATATTGTTATCTTTTTTGTATAAATAATAAATTGTTTTAAAATTGGGCTTAAGTAGGAAACCCCCGCACACACACACACACACAGATGGAGAGAGAGAGAGAGAGAGAGAGAGAGAAAGAGAGAAAGAGAGAGAATCACATTTAAAAGGGTAATTGGGAAAAATTCTGGCTGAGAGAGAAATCCTTTTAAGTTTCCAACAGAGATGAGATGGACCAACTAACCTCACCCCCCCCTTCTTTTTGAGTTGGCCCTGTGCCTAAATTTTTTGTTCATTTTCCCTTTTGCATTTCTTTTCAAAGCGAATAAAAAAATTTAATACCTCAAAGTGTAGTATCTGTTCTTCAGATGTTACACTTCAATTTCTTGTTCTTTTTCAGTGGAAGAGAAACTCTTCGCGATTGAGACAATTTTAAATCTTTGTTCTTTCCTCCACGTTAAAAAATAAAATAGGTACAGTGGGGATTAATAAGAATTGACTGCGGACTGGGAGATTCGGGACTTCCGGTGGAAAAAGGAAGTTTGTTTGTTTTTTGTTTTTTTTTGGCGCGTTTTTTTCTGGAGTTTTGAAGAAGAAGAAGAAAAAGAAGGACGGTTGATTTTCCACGCGGCCGGAGGAGCCCCGAAAAGGTTATGAAAGTCAAAAACGACGTACTGGCTCCACGTTATGGCTCGAACGCCTTGAATGACTAAAAACTCCTTCGTCCACGAAAACCAGAAAAGGAAGACACCGAAGTAAATTCAAACCAACTTTGTTCCCACCTAAACCGATAAGTATAACCCATTCTGTTGATTTTCTCACACACATTTCACGAACATCCTCTTCTGCCACAAAACGAACCTTCTCTATATACCTCCCAAATAGTAAATAAAGATGCCTTTTTTTTATTCACCCTTAAAATGTTTTTTTTTTTTATTTATTTATTTCTATGGAGTCAGAGAGTTAGACACAGACCCGATAAACCTCTATATCCCATAGTACTAATAGTTTAATAGGAACATTGAACTTTTTTATGCTTTTTTTGTTTTTGTTTTTGTTGTTTGTTTGTTTGTTTTTTACTAATTTCCCACATGATAAAGAATTGTTCCATTTTGAAGTAGATTACTCCATTTTGTTTTTACATGAAAATAATTCAGTTTTGAAATGGATTATTATCATTTTGAAGTTGAAAAGATATACATGTTTAATAAATGACAAATGTAGACCCTGTTGACAAAGAGACGAAACCGTAAACTACATAATATAATTGAGTAGAATAATGCGTGTGAATTAAATAATTCAGTAGAATCAGACTTGTAAACTGGTGTCTAACTCTGTCCCGTGGAGAGGCATTTTAAATAGGAACTACCTTTAGTTTTATATAACGTATATGTTCTCCTTTTTCATGACAAAAAAATATTTTGGCATAAATCCACTGGTGTATTATTTCATTCTTTCTTTATAGCTGCTTTGATGTCGGCTTTATTTTTTAACATTTTATTGCCAATTTCGCCCACAAGTTCTCCATGGGATTGTAGTCTGGTGATTGTGTCGGCCAGCTTTCGGCGGTTATGGAATTTTTTCTAAAAAGTTTTGTTTTTTGTTTTTTCAAGCTTGCTAGTGGGTTGTTTTTTTTTTCGTTTTTTTTGTTTTCTTTTTGCAAGTAGGCTAGTGTTTTTTATTTATTTATTTATTTATTTATTTTATTTATTTATTATTATTTATTTATTTATTTATTTTTTTTTTTTTTTTTTTTTTTTTATTTATTTTATTTATTTATTTTTTTTTTTTTTGCAAGCTTGCTAGTGTGTTTTTCATAATTGTCCTGGATAAAAATATACTCGGAAAGTGGCAATGCGTCAAATGTTCTAATGCGATGAAACAGTGAAGAATTCAACATGTTGCACACATTTTCATATTTATGAAAACTAATTCTCCGACGCCTTAATATGAAAAAACACCGCCACATCACAACAGATACTCCTGCAAATTAAACAGTTCCGAGAACCTTTTATTTACTGGCGTTTCTGAATGTTTTCGATGAGGATTGGTTATTCGTATTATTTAGTCCGATGAATCCAAACAATACTTTTATTTGCTATTTATTTATTTAACTCACCAATTTTTTTTCGACATATTTTTCCAGCAAAATTATAGAGGTTTAATTTAAAGCCATCTATGAATACCGCAGATTTTATTTCCCTCTCTGATATTTTTCAGACATATATAGGATAACGGACAACGCAATGGAGTTTCATTCTATATTAATAAACAACTTTATTTGTTATCTTCGTTAGTAGTGTTAGTAGATGAGAGGGAAAAGTGTTTAAAGATAGATTTAATATCATGCCGGCTGGTTGAAGGCGATAATAGTTCAGTTCCGTTTACATGTGTTTATAGCTAATAGCCGTCGGTCCAAAGGAAGCCAGTTAAAGGAGAAAGAGAGGGCAAAGTCTTCAGTATGTTTGCGTGTTGTCACGTGTGAGTGTGAGTTGTATCGGCGAGAGTAGTCCTGTAGAATGATAAATAAAGTTCGTGTGGGTACAGCACGTGGAAATAAATGGAAGTTTGAAGAGAGTCATTTTTAGCTTGTAGTACTGACGTTCTGCCTGGAGCCGAAGACCCAGGCGAAGTTTGTTCCCAGGCAGGGTCAGGATGAAAGAGAGTTGAGAGATTCAGATTTCGCCTTTTATATACTCTGTCACGTGATTGAGAGCCGGCTTGTGATTGGATAAACCAGGAAGAAAATGTATTTCAAATCTCGAATTGTGAGAAGTAGCTCCTACCTATGTTTGTAGCGAGTTTCGGTTGCAACACATATCTTACTTGTCTCGAACTGATTGTTTGATAAGTTGGGGTTTTAAAGGCGGTTTTTGCATGAGGGATGTCGAGTATTAACCGGTATCATTTAAACGTACTAATAGTTTAATAGGAACATTGAACTATTTTTTTGTTTTTGTTTGTTTGTTTTTCTTTTTGTTGTTTTTGTTTTTTTGTTAATTTTCTAAATGATAAAGAATTGTTCCATTTTGAAGTAGATTAATCACTTTTGTTTTTACATGAAAATAAGTCAGTTTTGAAATTGATTAGTATCATTTTGCACTTGAAAAGATATACATGTTTACAAAATGACAAATGTAAACCCTGTTGACAAAGAGACAAAACGGTAAACTACATAATATAATTCAGTAGAATAATGCGTATAATTCAGTAAAATCAGACTTGTAAGTTACGTACTTCGATAGAATCTCTTCGGTCTATAACTGGAGATGGAGGTTCGTACCTTTCCCGAAATGAATGAATTTGTTTAAAATATATTTCAAACAGAAACGGTAAATAACATAAACAGAAAAAAATAACAAGGCCCAGGAAATAGAAAGAAAACTAATAAGAATAATAATTCAAATATACGAAATAAAGAAAGAAGAAGAAAAAGGGAGAAGTTAAGAAAAAGAAAAAGGAAAGGAAAAATAAAGGAAAACAGCATGATAAGTGAGAGAGAAAAAAAAGAACAAAATAACAAGAATAAGAAAAAGAAAGGAGAAGGGAAAAGCCAGACAAAGAAAGAAAAGAAAGAAGAAAAAAGAAAGAGAGAAAGAAAAAAGGAAAGAAAGAAAGAATGAAAAGAAAGTAAAACAGAAACGCAATACAGACAAAAGAAAGAAAAGCAAAGTTTGAGATCAAAATGTCTACCCGTAACATTTTTTTTTCACTTGTCTTTTCCTTCATTTATTTTTTGTTTTCTGCTAACCCTAACCCAGAAAAATGTCTTTTTTTTTTATCTGTCTATCGTTTCCAATAAATCTTTTTACTTCGTATCTATTTATCTGTCTCGCACGCGCATCCCCTCTACCATCCCCCGGGCATCTTCCGAATCGGCGTCCTTCTGTAAATATTTACTGCGTCTTCCTCACGCATTTCTGCTCGCCCTTTTCCCATCTGACTATTTCGGACGGTTCTTATCTGTTCGTAGTATACCGCTTCTCGCATAGTCGTAGGATGAGGGAAGGCGGGGGCTGACCGTCTTTCAAGGCTGTGGTACTAATGATGTATTCTGGATATTTCTTGGGTGGACAGCTGGTCACACAAAGAAGACGAAGAAGAAGAAGAAGAAGAAGAAGAAGAAGAAGAAGAAGAAGAAGAAGAAGAAGAAGAAGAAGAATCGGTTAAAGACCTCTTCGATCATCTACGAATCTTTTCTCGCGGAAGAGACGATGTTGCTAGTCATTTTCAACTCCGATATTATTTTCTTGGAAAGTGCTTGACGGAGCTGCCATCTTTGCCCCTTCATTGTAAGACATTTAGAGCAAAAGATTGTCTCTCTGCCACAACTTAAAAGAGATATATTTTCTTCGTCAGCGTGCCTAGCGCCAGATGCGTTTGCCATGAACGCTGTTTCTTTTCGAAGAACTTCTTGTCTATGCTTCCCTGCAAACTGCATAACACTAGGTGTGTCAGAAACTTCGTGAAAAATATTGAATAATTCGACCCCCTGTCTTTCCAAGCTTATAACTACTCGAAAAATGTAATTCAACCCCTGATTCTTTTTTCAATTAAAGGAACACGGACTAAGGTTTCATTTAAAAAAAAAATACAAACAACGTGTTTTTTTTTGTTTGTTTGTTTGTTTTTTTTTTAAAGGTTTTAAACTTCGGACTTTACAGGTAAATTTCCAAAAAACTGGGGGAATTTTTTGGTTGTTGTTGTTGTTTTACATTAGAATATATTATTGATATTGATATGATATATAAAACTTTGGCACATAAATCAATTATTTACTTTTTAATAGACATTTCAAAATGGAGGCGTGAATTAATTCGACCCCCTGTCTTTCCAAGCTTATAACTACTCGAAAAATGTAATTCAACCCCTAATTTATTTCAATTAAAGGACCAAGGACCAAGGTTTCATTAAAGAAAATACAAACAATGTCTTTTTTTTTTAAGTTTTAAACTTCGGACTTTACAGGTAAATTAAAAAAAAAACTGTTCTTTTTTTGTTGTTTTAAATTAGAATATATTATTTATTGATCTTTTATCTTCAATTTGCGATACATAACACTTCGGCACATAAATTAATTATTTACTTTTTAATAGACATTTCAAAATAACGTTTGTCTTAAATATTATATTCGGTTTATTGGAAAGAGCATAAAATTTCACATTGGCCGTGAAAGCATCGTAAAAATAGAATCAGTAGAAAAATTTTGATAGATTTTTAAAGTTTAAAAATTGAAAAATACTGAACTCGTAAAATTCAATTAATTTCATTACTGTTTCTTTTTTAAATAAAAAATATAATATTTCTATTACATTTTATACAACTTTAATAGTTCATTTTGGAAGTATAATTCATAAAGAAAATAAACAACCCACTTTTAAAAGAGAAATTACGAGTTTTTTTTATATATTTTATTCGCAGTTTCGTGTTAGGGGTGTCAAAAAGTCCTACAAAAATTCTGATAGACCTAGCATAACACATCAAAATATTTTATTGATAAAATATCTTTACGTTGTATGCTGATTATTATTATTATTATTATTATTATTATTATTATTATTATTATTATTATTATTATTATTATTATTATTATTATTGGCTCACAAAGAGCTTTCACACAGGTCATCAAAGATCTCATTAAATACAACGTATAGTGTTCCCTGGAAGCTGAGTGACAACAAGTCTCCCCAGATTTTCCAGTACTCTCCATCTCTTTCGAAAACATTTGCAAATAAATTTGCATTATCGCAACAGCTGCTTAAAATGCAAATTTATTATTATTATTATTATTATTATTATTATTATTATTATTATTATTATTATTATTATTATTATTATTATTATTGGCTATTCTATCTTCATAGATGCAGCTATCTTGGACGATTCTTTTCTTCAGACGGATTGAAGTTTTGTTTTCATCTTTCAGAAAGGGGGGATATCTCTTGAAATCCAAAAGATTTCTACCATCCCAGGCGTTTGTTTTTAGCATTAGCATTAGCATTAGCAGCTTTTATATTTACTGATATAATATGTGAATGAACTATATAAAAGTTTAATATACAATTGTGAAGCCGAATACCAAAATTATTTTCTTCGATTGATTTGCTAATCCTCACTTTCACAATTCCGTTTTTCTGCATTGCTATCATCCTTCATAAATTACACGCATCGGGTTTCGATCCTGGCTTGAGGTAGTTGCTTGTCTAGCCGCACTGACGAGCTGTGAAACAGCGAAACAGTACTGTATGTGGATGACTATAACGCTCCCGATCTTAGTTTGAGCATTTGGGAAGTGATATACAAATTACTATTAGCGTATGGAGCGATGCTCTTTGTATAAACAAATTGAGCTTAGGTATTTTGGACAATGTCAAAAACATTGTTAATTCACTGCCCGCATAGCAGCCGTATAGCTAAACTGTTAGAAGCTCCGACTGCCGTTTGGGCGATCGGTTTTCGATCCTGGCTTGAGGTAGTTGATTGTCTAGCCCCACTGACGAGCTGTGAAACAGTGAAACAATACTATATGTGGATGACTATATATATATATATATATATATATATATATATATATATATATAGTCATCCACATATAGTACTGTTTCACTGTTTCACAAACATATATATATATATATATATATATATATATATATATTAAGTAATGTGATTTATAATTTAAAAATTTTAAAAAAATTTTAAATTTAAAAATCAAAATTTAATTAAATTAAAAATCAGTTTCATAAGAAGGAACAACAACAAAGTCAATTATCTGTACGATCGTTTCGGAAATCCGTGCTTTTTATTTGTGGTATACATGGAGTCACGTAGAACAATTATACATAGTTTTTTTGGTAAGCACGGTCTCCTCATCAGCAAATTTAGGAGGATTTCTATTGAATTGAAAAGACACCAAAAATAAACCTAGCATTAAAAGTAAGGCAGATGAATCTGAAAAATTGAAGTAAAAGGTTTGGATTTAAAATTTATAAGAAAATTAATAAGAAAATTGGTATAAGTTAGAGATAGAAATGAGTAGAAAAAATATATATTTTTTTGAATTTACATAATAAATTTGATTTAAAAATATATAGATATATAATTACCTTTTGGTTTTTCTTTTTTTTTAAATCAGGAACTGTATTTAAAGTAGTCATTTAGATGTTTGCTATAGTTTTTTATTTTATTGAATGATGAATTTTAAAAGGGCGACGCTCGTGCAGTAAATTGTTTCCGTTAGCGTATTTTGATTTAAAGACGCTACAGTTAATATCTATAGAGAGAGAGTATTTATTTTGCAAGTTAAGAAAAATAACCAGGAGACAAAAAAAGATAAAACCAAACTACAAATATTAGATAATAATATAAACAAACAACAAACTAAAACCCGCAAACGTAAGAATAGACACAAGGAGATCCTATGGTTCAACCCCCCGTATTCCAAAAACCTAGAAACAAACATAGCTAGAGAATTTTTTAAAATATTAGATAAGAACTTTAAAGCCCCCCATAGATATAAGATTTTCAATAAGAATAATTAAATTTTGATTTTTAAATTTTAAAATTTTTTAAATTTTTAAATTATAAATCACATTACTTAATATTGAATTAGCTCTAGGACATTTAACTATCGAGCTTATTATATATCTAAATTACAACGAGCATTTCCTGTATTTTAATTAAACTAGTAATTTCACTATTACATTAAAATACACTTAGCTCTTTAGACTATTATTCTAATCTCCTTTAAATTTATATATATATATATATATATATATATATATATATATATATATATATAATGAATGAATGAATGAATGACAAAGGTTTATGTTCCAAAGTTCATGATGTTAACCATCTTATAATTTATTTCTTTTAATTCAATTGACATTTACAATTCTTGACAGTATCAGATCCGTAATGCAAAATAAATCACTTAATTATTATATCAATCAGTGAATCTATTTTGCGCTTAACTCATCAGAAGAAATAGCAACACTCAATCTGTCATCCATTCAATATATTGCTCTGTAACTACATTGAGCTTCTTAAATAAGGATTGGTATATATTCTTAGAAAATAAGACATATTTCCAAACACACACACACACACACACACACACACACATATATATATATATATGTGTGTGTGTGTGTGTGTGTGTGTGTGTGTGTGTGTGTGTGTGTGTGTGTGTGTGTGTTTATATAGGGTGCATAATGTATTTGAGGACACCTTAAAGACTTTTAGAAAAACAGAAAATTAAACTGTTAAATCGTTGTAATTTACAATTTATTGTTAGAAAACAAATATATTATTTATCCACGTTTCATTCTGTAAATATCATTCTTCGGCTTTTATCACCAACTCAGTTCGAGTTCGAAAGCAACTGCAAGCTTTGATCAGGTGGTCTTTATTTGTGTCCTCCATTCCTCAGACTATTGCTTCCATCAGGCAGGATTTTGACGATTCTTATTAAATTTCTTTTCAACGATGCCCCATACGTAATAATCCTAAGGATTAAGGCCTGGTGAGTAAGGAGGCCATAAGTTAGGTGTGACATTATCATAAAAATTCTCGGCCACTCAATCATGGTTTTTAAGAGCTTCGTGGGATGGTGCCGAATCTTCTTGGAAGACATAGGTGTTTCATTATCTACGTTGTGTATTCAAGGTTTAACAATGGTTTGAAGAGTCTCGCTATAGGCATCTGTACTAACTCTAAGGCCATGTGGGAAAAATGAGAAGGCATGATGTGTCATTCATTGCTAACAACATCAAAAACTATCACTGTTGCTGTAAATTTCGTGCGCATAGCAGTTGGAACTTCAGTGGGGTCCGTACATAGCTACCTATCATTTCTTCGATTAATATTTTTAGCCTGTTTGAAGTTTTTTTTCATCGGAGAAAAACCAAAGACACTCCTGTTCTTCTTGACGCGTCAATTTGTTTAAGAGTTGTTGTGTCGCTATCCTGGTCGCAGGTCACCAAAGTGTGACCCTTTGATCACCCAAGTCAGTATCTTGGTCAACAGCGAATAGATGTGACTTCTTCGTGTGGCTGATCTCCGTTGATTGCACTAGCTGGACTTCAATTCGCGGACGGGTATTCGTCGGTGCTTCTCGCATCAAGGTTGACATGCCCTCGCCTCGCCGGTCTGTCGTATGCTAAAAGAAAAATTCACAATTCGTCCTCCGTCAGGAAGACAATTCCATGCACAAAAAAAACAACTCAGTTTTTCTAGTCTACTGATTAATTTTCAGGAAAAATTATATA
>NC_136518.1:47294964-47324964 GCF_053919585.1 Euprymna scolopes
AAATATCATAGGATGTTAACCTTATTTTTTAGGTACTTGTGCAGTTTAGTCAAGACATTAAAAAATGAAAGTATTGAAACAAAGTTTTAATTGTACGTATCAGTTATGGAATGAAGTTCTCCGAAAAAAAATTTACTAAATTTCATCAGGCAGTTTTTTTGTTTGTTTTTTTTTATAGCGAAAAAACAATTTGTTATGATACCGAGCAAAAGGTTCGATTTTTAGGATGAAAAGCTAGTATTAAAGATGGGGAGGGAGTGTCGGCGCTTTAACTGGAGTTGTCTCCCCGTAGCGTTTCTAAAATCCAAACAATTTTTTTTAACCCAAGATGTCTGTCTTAAACGTGTTTTTTTCCGCTGTAAAAAAAAATAAATAAATAAACTACTCGATCAAATTAAGTGATTTTATTTTTCAGAGATCTTCAGTTCAAAACGGATACGTACAATATAACCTTTTTTTCGATATTTTCATTTTTAAGGTCGTCATTAAACTGTACAAGTACCTTTTTTTTTAAAGAATGTGTAAACAAAGTAAAATTAAAAACTAAAATAACTCCACTGCATCCAGGGCAACATCGGATGGGTACAGCTAGGATCGTATATTGGGATTATGGAGGCATCTACTCTTCGCGTCTCGGCACTATATAAAGTGGTATTATCTAAAAATTATTTCCACTTGTAAAGAATGTGAGAAGAAAGAGTTGACGTCGGGGAATATTTTCGCCTGAATAATCAAGTTCAAGCTAATCAATATTTTTTCCAGCTGAATTCCCCAAATATGACCCTAATCGAATTATGTAAATGATTGATCATCATATTATCGAATTAATTGCGGAATTAATTATATTAATCGAGGTTGCATTTGCCTCGAATTAAAGAAGTAAATATTGTTTATTTCTGTTTTTGTTTTTTTCTCCTTCAATGCCGCTAATATGAAACTATTTTCTTATCAACAATATTAAAGAATAATTCTCACAGGAGAAGTCATTTTTTTTTCTTTTCTTTTTATTGAGGAGGGGGGGGGTGAAGTGATTATTTGCACAGAATCAAGTGTTATCATTATTAACAGCAGCAGCACCATACATTCGGATCGTGGTAGCAGTGGTGGGAATGCGACTCTATCAACGTATAATGTTCCTATTTACTTGCCTCCCCACGAGGGCAGAGTTAGACACAAGGTCGATTTTTAATGTGGGGAAAATCCAGCTCCACAAAAAGGGGCACTCTGGATAGAAACAAAAAATTTAAAAATTTCTCAGTCATGAAGGATTTCTGCTCCACTGACCTAGAACAGTAAAGATGAAGTGTAGCAATGTAGCATAAGAACAGATACTACACTGTGATCTTGTCCCGAAGTCTAAGAAAATATGCCTAGGAAGAAAAAAAAAGGGGGAAAAAACTATAACAAAAAAAAGAGGAAATAAGTTGATCAGTAGAACAAAGGTTATAAAGAGTGAGCTGTTTTCATAAAAATCGCTCCAGACAAGGCATGAAGCTACTTGATGTAAGGAGCTAAAAAAAATTTGAATACTACTTCAAAGTCAAACACTTGAAAACGATAAGTGTTAGATGAAATAAATTCTGGCGCAGAAAACAGCAATTCTTCCTTCTTTGTCAGAAACATCGTCCCTTAAAATGTGAGGAATAAAGGACAAAATACGAAATAAATGCCAGAATTTTCTCCGTTTTTTCCCCTTACATTTTCATAATTTTTCATCCCTTACTCATTTTTTTTTCAACTAAAAAATCGATGCAATCCTCTAATCGATCCGTTTTGAAAATACAGGGTGACCCAAAAAAACGGGCCTAAGAAAGGGGGCCTAATTAGAGTTGGGGCCCGTTTTGGGGGGGGGGGTCGTCACCTTGTATAATATTTTTGTTGTTTTCTTTTTTTTCTGTTTTTTTTAATTTGTTTTGTTTAGTTATTTTCAGCATTTGCAATAAATGGAAAACGCGTCTAACTTTAAAAAAAAATTAAACATTTCCAACTGAAAAACCGATGCGTTCCTCTAATTGATCTCTTTTAGTAGAAAGACTATGGAGAGCAAGTTATTCACTAAGGTACACAAAGGAAGCTAAAAATGGGAGTGTTAATCAAGGTGAGGCAGGTGACTGGGACGAAAGACCGGGCATACATTACGTTGGTTTACGGATAGTTTTAGGTGTGGCAAATAATTTGTGTGACTTAAATTGCTGTTGTACCCATGTGTACTACATATTTATACTTTAAACAGCGTTATTTTTATTTTTATTTATTTATTTCGTTTTTCTGATTTTGTGTGCGAATGGATTTAGGTAAGGCGGTACCGGATAAGGCTGGAGTTCTATGTGTTTTTTTTTCCGATGCTAGTTAATCGCACCTTCATTGTTTTAGTTTGGAAATCACTGCAATATATTTCGTACAATATGTAATAATCGATAAAAAAAAATATTTACGCTATATAAATAAATACAATATCTGCATAAATTAAATTATTATGTTTAAGCGTATTTTACGACCAGCCAATGCCGGGCAGCTTGCTAATATATATATATATATATATATATATATATATATATATATATATATATATATATATATATATATATAAAATATATATGGCGATTAAGCTACACTGAATATTCTGCGTTTCATCCACTATAGGATTCGTCAGGCTTATGCGCGAATTCTGTGGTTGCTTCTTGTTTTTATATATGTTGAGGATTTCTAGTTAGCAATTCAGCTTTCTAGTATCCACCACGCCCCTTCCTATCAGCCAATGGGCATGCATTTTATCGAACAAAGGACCTGTTTTAGAACTAGGTTAGTGGTTTAAGGTAGACGTTTTCCTTCCTTTTTTTTTTTTTTTTTTGAAACGCAGAATATTCAGTGTAGCTTAATCGCCATATATATTTTATAAATTACTAACAAGCTCTACCTACGTATCGAGCACTTTTGAAGTAAATACTTAAAGTTTACGCATAAATCTATACTTTTACTTTAAAATATATATGGCGATTAAGCTACACTGAATATTCTGCGTTTCATCCACTATAGGATTCAACAGGCTTATGCGCGAATTCTGTGGTTGCTTCTTGTTTTTATATATGTTGAGGATTTCTAGTTAGCAATTCAGCTCTCTAGTATCCACCGCGCCCCTTCCTATCAGCCAATGGGCATGCATTTATCGAACAAAGGATCTGTTTTAGAACTAGGTTAGTGGTTTAAGGTAGACGTTTTCCTTCCTTTTTTTTTTTTTTTGAAACGCAGAATATTCAGTGTAGCTTAATCGCCATATATATTTTATAAATTATTAACTAGCTCTACCTACGTATTGAGCACTTTTGAAGTAAATACTTAAAGTTTACGCATAAATCTATACTTCCGTATATTAGGTTTATGTGAGTAAATGAAGTAGTTATATATATATATATATATATATATATATATATATATATATATATATATATATATATATATATATATATATATATATATATCACTACACTGATGAAGACTGAAAGATCGGTAAAAATTATGTACTTGTAAAAACAAGTTTGTTAATTTTTTTGTAGTTTTTTATGATGTTACTGTGTATTCCCGCACGGCAGAAATTGAAAACGAATAAAGAAAAGTTATAAGCTTTTATACTTTTCGCATTCTTTTATATACATTTTCATATATATATATATATATATATATATATATATATATATATATATATATATATATATATATATCCCAAATCTCAGTACTCTGTATATAAAATTTCGAGTCTGTAGACTAAAAATTGACAGAGTTATTGCGTAGGGAAATGTACACAGACAGATACACAGACAGACAGACACTTTCACTTTTATATATATATATATATATATATATATATATATATATATATATATATATATATATATATATATAATCGAGATTAAACCAAACTTTTGCAGGTTTAATTTTTCCATATACATCTTATGCATTAGAATCTGATAAGCATTGTTGAAAGTAATCGACAACCGACGTCGGTTCTGTTGCCAGAGATTACACTATCTTACATCTTTCGCTGGATAAAAGATACAGGAAACGGCCTAAGGTCATAATTGTGTGTATGTATTTATACTCCAAACAGTAATTTAAACGTTGTATATACGAGCAACACACACGCACGCACGTACACACACACACACACACACACATACACACACACATATATATATATATATATATATATATATATATATATATATATATATATATATATATATATATAAAATTGACCGGGTTTTTTTGCTCAGCATACACCTCCAAACACCCGGGCAACGCCGGGCCGAAATGCTAGTATATCTATAAAAGTGAAAGTGTTTGTCTGTCTGTGTGTCTGTCTGTGTGTCTGTGTACATTTCCCTACGCAATAACTCTGTTAATTTTTAGTCTACAGACTCGAAATTTGATATACAGGATACTGAGATTTGGAAAAATCTATGTGATCGGTGTTCGGCCAGAAATTTGGCTGTTAAGGAGTCAAAGTTACACTATTTGACCTTTGAGAACTCTACAAATCTCCTCCGATAATTTTGGGTCCAAACACTTGAAATATTAGATATAGGTTCTTTAGACATGAATCTAACGTAATAACTTGATTTGAGCTTAAAACAATAAATTTTAAGGGGTCACAATAGGGATCAAAGTTTAAAAAAATTGGCCGTTTTTTTGGGGGGGGGGGCTCAGCATACACCTCCAAACACCCGGTCAACGTCGGGCACCAATGGTAGTATATCTATAAAAGTGAAAGTGTCTGTCTGTCTGTGTCTGTCTGTGTGCCTGTGTACATTTCCCTACGCAATAACTCTGTCAATTTTCAGTCTACAGACTCGAAATTTGATATACAGGGTATTGAGGTTCGGGAAAATCTTGATCATGCGTTTTCGGCCAGAAATTTGGCTGTTAAGGAGTCAAAGTTCAACGATTTGACCTTTGAGAACTCTACCAAACTCCTCCGACAATTTGGGGTATTAACAATTGAAATTTTACATATAGGTTCCTTGGACATGGATCTAACTTAATTACTTGATTTAAGCCCAAAACAATAAAGGATAAATGGTTATAATAGGGATCAAAGTTCAAAAGAAAATTGACCTCTGTGGTCTCTACCAAATTACTCAGACAATTTATGGTCTAAACATTTGAAATTTTACAAAAAGGGTAAGCAGAGATAGGGAAAACTTTTTCATCGGTTTTGGTCGAAAATGTTTAGTTACCAATATATAAATGTATGTATGTCTGTTTGTATGTATGTCTGCCCAACACTTTCGACAGAAGCGACGGATTTTCTCAAGATCAGTATCGTTTTGAAGTTCGACCTTTCAGATGACAAATATCGAAAAATTGGCTAAAAACATTAATATCTTCACCTTAAACTGGACACTTTTCTACAGGGGGGCGCTTTTTTCGCCGATATTTTTTAAAGTCATTCTCTCCTTTCGATTGTCTAGCCTTAACTTTAAAAAATGTCACTTCCGGTTTGGCGGTGGTCCTAACAGCATAACGTCAGGTTTCCCCCCCCCCCCGTTCTTTTCCTCCTTTGTGGTAAGGGTTCGAGCCTGCCTTCCTACTACCACTTCTTTTTTTTTTTTTTTTTTTTGCTCAACATACACATCCAAACACCCGGGTAACACCGGGCTGAAATGCTAGTATATCTATAAAAGTGAACGTGTGTGTGTCTGTCTGTCTGTGTACGTTTTCCTATGCAATAACACTGTCAATTTTAAGTCTACAGACTCGAAATTTCATATACAGTGTACTGAAATTTGGGAAAATCTTTGTGATCGGTTTTCGGCCAGAAATTGGGCTGTTAATGGTCAAAGTTGAACGATTTGACCTTCGAGAACTCTACTATACTCCTCCGATAATTTTGATTCTGAACACTTGAAATTGTAGATATATGTTCCTTGGACATGGATCTAACTTAATAACTTGATTTGAGCCCAAAACAATAAATTTTAAGGAGCCATAATAGGGGTCAAAGTTAAAAAAATAATAAGTCCCCAGGCGTATCCCTCCACTGTACTGTATACCGATACTCTATGGCTGACTGGGACAGCTTCCGTACATTCATATCTGATTTACCTCTGCATTCCATGTTTAAAAAGGATGTGTGTTCTATAGTATCAGATCTGACCGAATGGTTAATTGTAGGCATAGACCAATTCATACCATCTAAAAAATTCCAACAAAAACCTAACAGTCAGCCATGGTTCTCCCCAGAATGTGCTGCTGCTATCGCGCACAGAAATCACTTTTTCCATAACTACCAACGTAATAGATGCATTGAGACTAAAGCTGCTTTCAGGAACGCCACCAACCACTGTAAAAGAGTAATAAAAATGCAAGAGAGCTATATGCCCAATCTGTTAAATCCAAAGTAGCTGATCAGCGGCTTGGTTCCCACCAGTTTTGGAAAATAACAACTAGGATCCTGAAAAGAAGTGTGCGTTCTATCCCAACCATTATCAATGGACCAGAGGTCATCTCGTCAGCATCAGACAAGGCCAAACTATTTGCCAAGAACTTTGCAGCTAATTCTACCCTATGCAACGAAGGCCATCAACTCCCCATATTTCCTCCTATAACACAGAACACGCTAGGTAACATACAAATATCTGTGCGTGAGGTCGCCAAGCTAATCAAGAACCTAGATTCCAGTAAAGCAACTGGCCCTGACGCCATCCCAATTATAGTGTTAAAAAAGCTTCAACCAGAACTTTTTCCCATACTTACGAAACTGTTTAAGCGTTGCTTTAAGGAGAAGTGCTTTCAGACTCCCTGGAAAACCTCATCAGTATGCCCTGTATATAAGAATTCAGGTGATAAGTCATCTCCCTCTCAGTCCAGACCAATAAACCTCCCGTGTGTTATGAGTAAGTTGCTGGAATCCATATAAAATAAAGAAATAGTAAACCACCTCAGCAGAAACAATCTTCTTAGTGACACACAATATGGTTTCCGTTCTGCAAGATCTACGCAGATGTGCTAACGGTTATATCTCACAGACAAAGGCTTCCTTTCTAGGGCAATTGCTCTTGACATATCAAAGGCCTTCGACAAGGTATGTCATAAGGGCCTACTTCACAAAATTTCCAGCTACGGTATAATTGGAAATGTTTTCTCAATCATTAAATCATTTCTCTCTGATAGGCTCATAAGAGTAGTGGTCGATGGACAAAAATCAGAGGGCTGCAGTATTAATGCTGGAGTCCCTGAAGGGTCAATCTTCGGCCCAACTCTCTTCCTGATCTATATCAATGATCTCCCTAAACACATACTTAAATCATTCGTTGACATCTATGCTGATGACACGGCCATCTACGGCAACACATCAAAGGCTGTAAATGACAAAGTTTTCTCTGATTCTCTCTCCTCTGATCTCGAGCGCGTGGTTCAGTGGGGGAAGTCGTGGCTGATTAAAACCAAACCAATCTAAAACCAAACTCCTATTTTTACATCATCAGCGCTCTGATCCCCACCTGGCATCAATTGAAATGAATGGCTCTCGTCTAGGAGAAGCCCCGTGTTTTGACAAGCTTCTGGGTTTGTCCTTTACTCCTGATGTGAAATGGAACACGTACATCAAGTCTGTTGCCAAAGTTGCTGGAAAGACGGTGGGATCCTTCTACCGCTCCAGAAGATATCTCACTACTGATGCAATTCTCTATCTATATAAAAGCCAAGTACGTCCAAGGATGGAATACTGCTGCCATATCTGGACAGGAGCTGTTAAAAACAGCCTATCCTGCCTTGACAGAATACAAAATAGTCTTCGTGGCTTAGTGGGGGATGCCCTTTTCTCTACCCTGCAACCTCTCTCCCACAGAAGAGACTTTGCGAGCCTATCCTTGTTTTATCGTTATTTCCATGGCAGGTGCTCGTCTGAACTCCAATCTCTGGTCCCCCTCGCCAATCTTTCACGAAAAACACCCGTCTAGCTGAATCCACCGTGAAAAATTTCCCCCACTCTTTATCTGTGCCTAAATCAAAACGTGGATTCCATGAACAAAGCTTCTTTCTTGGAACTGCACGCCTGTGGAACTCTGTTCCGTCGGCCTACTTCCCACCTGACTACAATTTGGATGTCTTCAAGTCCAACGTTAACAAATTCCTAATGAACCGCCCTCTTCAAATCTCCACACTAACTTACTGTACTTGCAATAACCCTTATCCCTGAGTGGCTTCCGGGCCTTGATAAGTGGTGACGACCGTGTTAAAAAAAAAAAATTGACAGTTTTTTTTTTTTGTTTTTTTGCTCAGCATACACCTCCAAACACCCGGGCAAAGCCGGGCTGAAATGCTAGTTATATATATATATATATATATATATATATATATATATATATATATATATATATATATATATATATATATATATATATATATATACACACACACACACATTCGCACACATAGATACATACATATACATTATGAAACATGATGTGTAAGATAAACAACGTACGGGCTTTATTTTATTATGTGTCTTTCTTTTCCTTATATAAACAAACTGCGTTAACATTTGCTGATACGTACTTTAAATAATACGTCTGGCAAACTGTGTGAAAATATCAGTCGAAAAAGGAACAAATCTCCAGTCGAAAGTCCGAGGGAAACGTAGCATTGCCGAAGGTTGATATCAGCTTTGCGCAGAGGCGTTTTTAGCCAAAAGGTCACAAAATCAATCGCTTGAGGCACCCTGTCGGAAATGCCGACGGGGCTGCACAGGTATCTTTTATAAGGTCAGAGAGCTCCTCCTTTGAAGCACTGACCTCCAATCCCACTTTCTCCAGACTCATTTCGAAGATGGGTTTCTCTCTAAACACCGCTTGTCCGCCTAAGTGTTTTCTTTTTGTACTTTTGCTGTCGTCACAACGCTCATCCGGCTTGGTCATTTGCACATGTTAGCTGCTGCTGCTGCTCGCAGTAACATTGTGTCGTATTTGTCCCTCGTGAAAGAGGCAAATAATTAGTAATTCTCTTATACCGACTCAAACTAGGACTTTTTGGTGATGAAATATCGATTCAAATTTGAGCTCATTTGTATGAAACAAGCAATATTATATAACATATATATATAAGATGCTCATGAGTCTTGAGAAACAATAGATAGTCCCTGTTAATCGAGCCAACTCGGGGAGTCTATCGTAAAGCAAGACCTGCGCAATCCTCAACCGCAATTCTTCTGAAACGCCGTAGGCAGGAGTCTAGGATGGTTTCAATAATGCTGGGATTAGCAGAGAGTTCTCACGAGTATGGCACTAGCTATTCATAGATGCTTATCAACATCGGTTAAATTGTAATAATGTCGTATGTATATTGTTGTAGCAAAACTAACCTATGTTCCCTATTAATAGACTATTCCAATCTCAATATATACCGGAAGCACCTAAACCATAAGGTGTCTCCGCCACCCGGTACTTGTACAGAACTGGTGTCTGAAGTGTGGTGTCTGCTCAGGTGCTGCACTCAAATTAATTGTCCTCAGTCAATGGAGGGAGGAACCCCCTTCTATACTAACGCAATTTTATTTCTGCAGAATTCCCTTGTGAGGGGAGCTGGTTATCTTCCACATTAAGCCGACCTCGTGTCACATATTGTTTCGTGGGAAACAAATAAATAACCAGTCGATATCCAGTAGACCAACCCATGTCGTAGGTGTGTTAGAAATTTCGTGAAAAATAGTGAATAATTCCACCCCGACTTTCCACACTTATAACTCCTCGAGAAATGTAATTCAAGCCCTAATTTTTTTTTTTCAATTAAAGGAGCAAGGACCAAGGTTTCATTAAAAAAAACAAAAAAACAAACAACGTGGGTTTTTTTAAAAAAGGTTTTAAACTTCGGACTTTACAGGTAAATTTCTAAAAAACACTACTTTTTTTGTTTTAAATTTGAATATATTATGTATTGACCTTTTCTCTTCAATTTGTGATATATAACACTTTGGTGAGTAAATTAATTATTTACTTTTTAATAGACATTTAAAAATGGGAGGCGTGAATTATTCGACCACCTGTCTTTCCAAGCTTATAACTACTCGAAAAATGTAATTCAAGCCCTAATTTTTTTTCAATTAAAGGAGCAAGGACCAAGGTTTCATTAAAAACAAAAGAAAAAACAAACAACATGGTTAAAAAAAAGGTTTTAAACTTCGAACTTTACAGGTAAATTTCTAGAAAACACTATTTTTTTTTTTTTTTTAAATTTGAATATATTATTTATGGACCTTTTCTCTTCAATTTGTGATATATAAAACTTTGGTGAGTAAATTAATTATTTATTTTTTGATAGACACTTGAAAATGGGGGGGGGGCGTGAACTAAAAAAAAAGTTTGTCTAAAATATTATATTCAGTTTATAGGAAAGAGCATAACATTTCACATTGACCCAGAAAATATCGTAAAAATAGAATCAATAGAAAAATTTTGATAGATTTTTAAAGTTTAAAAATTGAAAAATATTGAGTTCGTAAAATTCATTACTGTTTTTTAAAAAAATAAAAAAAATATTTCTATTTTTTTTTTTTTTTACACAGTGATCACCACTTATCAAGGCCCGGAAGCCACTCAGGGATAAGGGTTATTGCAAGTACATTACGTTAGTGAGGAGATTTGCTGAAATGTTTACTTAAGGGGGCGGTTCATTAGGAATTTGTTAACATTGGACTTGAAGACATCCAAGTTGTAGTCCGGAGGGAAGCAGGCAGACGGAACAGAGTTCCACAGGCGTGCAGTTCTAAGAAAGAAGCTTTGTTCATGGAATCTGCGTTTTGATTTAGGCACAGATATAGAGTGGGGGGAATTTTTCACAGTGGATTCAGCTAGACGGGTGTTTTTCGTGAAAGATTGGCGAGGGGGGACCAGAGATTGGAGTTCAGACGAGCATCTGCCATGGAAATAACGATAAAACAAGGATAGGCTCGCAACGTCTCTTCTGTGGGAGAGAGGTTGCAGGGTAGAGAAAAGGCCATCCCCCACTAAGCCACGAAGTCTATTTTGTACTCTGTCAAGGCAGGATAGGCTGTTTTTAGCAGCTCCTGCCCAGATATGGCAACAGTACTCCATCCTTGGACGTACTTGGCTTTTATATAGATAGAGAATTGCATCCGTAGTGAGATATCTTCTGGAGCGGTAGAAGGATCCCACCATCTTTCCAGCGACCTTGGCAATTTTTCTTTTAAAACAACTTTAATAGTTTCTTTTGGAAGTATAATCCATAAAGAAAATAAATAATCCACTTTTAAAAGAGAAATTACGAGTGTTTTTATATTTTATTCGCAGTTTCGTGTTAGGGGTGTCAAAAATTCTTACAAAAATTCTGATACACCTACATGTCGTTCGTCGTAACCGACGAACAGCCCATCTAGTGTTTTTTAATATATGTTGTGACTTTATTTTTCGCGTTCTGTTTTCTTTATATATATATATATATATATATATATATATATATATATATATATATATATATATATATATATATATATATATATATATTTAAAAAATAGGGATTTTTTTTTTACTCATCTATTAATTAGAAAGTTAAATGTAATTCGAAAGTCGTCCACGTGTGGTGCACGCGAAAGGCTAATTTCTACCGGAAATGGCGAATAGTCCCGCAGTTACATATATATATTTCACCGGATACGAAAACTTCAGTTACACCGCAACAGGTACCAATCGCAACTCTATTTTCCCCAGTATTGGAACATTATTTACTGAGAGTCAACGTCACTCAAAGAGATTATGTGCAGCAAAATAATAACACTCAACGTGTTTTTCCACAATATATAAGAAGAGCCGGACCGTTTTACCTGGCGTCTTTTCAAAATAGACAGTTCAGCAGGTTAACAACACTAATGAAAACCTCCGGAATAATATCGCCCATTGTCTGATGGATTATTATAAGTGAGGTCCTAGGTGAGGTTTATTGACCATTAATTCCTTGTGGCGGAGCCTACCCACGCAAGTAATCAATTGTTTTATTAAATTCTAGCGATTAATACGTGAGAAAATGGCAGTAAAACGTTTTTCTTGCAGGTCAAAAAAAAAAAAAAAATTTCGCCCTGAACAATAAATCCCCCAAGAAGTCGAGGCTATTGAAACCGTCTATGACACCTTTCATATTCAGCTTCACCAAATCACATCAGAATCACGACGTTCGGGCAGGAAAAGGAAAATCACCGAGTCGTTCATGTTCCAGCCAAAGAGGCAAAAATACTGATTCACCGTCCAGAGTTATCAACTTAGGAAGGGCGTGTTGTAGCGGAACTAACCTATGTTACCTAATAATAGACTATTCCAATCTTAATAAATACCGGAAGACTAAGCCGTGAGGTATCAGTCGATATCTGACCGACCAACTTAGGTCGTTCGTCGGCTACGACGAATATGTTTTGCAATACATGTTGTTACTTTATTTTGATGTTCTTTTTTTTTGTAACCTTTTAACAAGACTATAACGTGTGTGTATATATATATATATATATATATATATATATATATATATATATATATACTTAATTTACTCACATAAAATTAATATACGAAAGTATAGATTTATACGTTAACTTTAAGTATTTACTTCAAAAGTGCTCAATACGTAGGTAGGGCTAGTTAGTAAGTTATAAAATGTATGTGGCGATTAAGCTACACTGAATATTCCGCGTTTCATCCACTCTAGGACTCTTCAGGCTTACCTGAATATATAAGCTTGAAGAGTCCCAGAGTGGATGAAACGCGGAATATTCAGTGTAGCTTAATCGCCATATGCATTTTATAACTTACTATATATATATATATATATATATATATATATATATATATATATATATATATATATATATATATAACTATTTCATTTATTCACATAAATTTACTATACGAAAGTATAGATTTATGCGTAAACTTTAAGTATTTACTTCAAAAGTGCTCAATACGTAGGTAGAGCTAGTTAGTAATTTATAAAATATATATGGCGATTAAGCTACACTGAATATTCTGCGTTTCATCCAACTATAGGATTCGTCAGGCTTATGCGGAAAATCAGGAATTCTATCAGGAATTCAAGCTTTAACGATAAAATTGTTGTGTCGTCCCCTCTTCGCTTCAAAAGGGTTTCAGCAAACTCGACTCGACCCTCGTCGGCTCCGCCTTGAGTTTCACTAAGTCGTTCCCCGACTCTGTCTGACTCTGACTCTGATCATAAGCCTGACGAATCCTATAGTTGGATGAAACGCAGAATATTCAGTGTAGCTTAATCGCCATATATATTTTATAAATTACTATATATATATATATATATATATATATATATATATATATATATATATATATATATATATATATATATATATATATATAAAGGGGGTTAGAGCAATTTTCTAAAGAGCAGAGTGTATTTTAATGTTATAGTAAAAATACTAATTTCATTAAAATACAGGAAAAGAATAATGCTCGTTGTAAATCCGATGTATCGAAAGACAATAGGCAAATATCCTAGAGCTACTTTTATATTTGGTAAGGTGATTGATAATTTATAATTCAAAATTAAAATTAAAAATTAAAAATCCGTTGCATAAGAAGGAGCGCAACAAAGCCAATAGATTGTACGATCGTTTCGGAAACGATGTTTTTTATTGTGACAGACATTGAGTCAAGGGCAATAATTTTAGCATATAGTTTTTTATGAAAACAAAGTCTCCTCGTCCTTGACTCAATTTCTGTCACAATAGAAAACATCGTTTCCGAAACGATCGTACAATTTATTGGCTTTGTTGTGCTCCCTCTTATGAAACGGATTTTTAATTTTTAATTTCAATCACCTTACCAAATATATATATATATATATATATATATATATATATATATATATATATATATATATATATATATATATATATATATATTTGGTAAGGTGATTGAAATTAAAAAAAAAATCCGTTTCATAAGAGGGAGCACAACAAAGCCAATAAATTGTACGATCGTTTCGGAAACGATGTTTTTCTATTGTGTGTATATATATATATATGTATATATATATATATGTGTGTGTGTGTGTGTTGTATAGCGAGGTACATATTGGGGCAACATATCAGTGTGTGTATATATCGGAGTGTTGTATATCGGGATGCTAACATATGAAGGATATATTTTAACAAGGCGGGACACATTTATAACACGTGAATGCGACATTTATATATCACTGCTACACAGAACAAGACATTGTTTGTATTACGGCATAAACGGCGCCGACTGCGGCGACAATTCTATTTGTGCATATTATTAATACGAAGCTGAGAGATATTTATGCAGTTCTTTAAACTCATTTACTTTTCTTTACGAAATGAAGACGCGAAGACATATTTACAAAATATAAATGATGATCCTTTTATGCGACCAGCTGGCTGATTGACGAATCAGGAATTCAAGCTTTAACGATTAAATTGTTGTGTCGTCCCCTCTTCGCTTCAAAAGGGTTTCAGCAAACTCGACTCGACCCTCGTCGGCTCCGCCTTGAGTTTCACTAAGTCGTTCCCCGACTCTGTCTGACTCTGACTCGAACGCACTCTAATTATATTGGGAATTCCCTTTCTTTATGACGTCAAAAGCGTGGCCTCGCCACGTGAAATTCATTCACATCGATTTCAAACCACGCTTTTGGTAAACAAAGAAATTCCTAAATGAATTGTATCATTTATAATCTATTTATTTCATCATAATTTCTAGACTGCGTTGTTCATATCTAACTGGTTCTGGATATGACCTTAAACTATATCCGGGCTTTGGGGAGTGTGAAGCCACCCGTTAATTGCCATTGCTCCTAGGTCCACTATTACCCGGAGTGGTAGTACCTGCTAGGGTCCCAACTATGGGTTAAATAGAAACCGACTTGAAAAGAAACAAATATATTCTATTAAAAATCTTTTCTTCAAAATAACTGGATTTAGCATGAAATAACCTGAAAAGGGTTGATATGCCATAAAACAAAAACAACCAAATCATATCTAACTTTGGCATAAATAATATTTAGTTACTTTCAAGAACAATGACAATCGTTCTACATTCCTAGGATTTCAATGTGTATTTTTTTTTAACTTTTCTTAATGGATACAATTCTAACCTTTTCCAAATATCATTTTCAAACTTATATACTTTGCTCTTTTATTTACTGGGGTTGCCCCTTTTCATGTAAAACACACACACATACAAACACACACACACACACACACACACACACACACACACACATATATATATATATATATATATATATATATATATATATATATATATGGAACTAGATAAATACCCGTCCCAGGACGGGTAAAGTTAATTCACGAAAATCAAGATATTGTTATACAGTGGTTTCATTATTATTATTATTATTATTATTATTATTATTGTTGTTGTTGTTATTGTTCGTTGTTAGGAAGTCTTATTAAAATTGAGTCTTAGAGAGTCTTATTAAGAGAGATGTTGCGTTCTGTGTTCGTGTTATGAAGAGATTCATATATATAAAATGTTCATACTTAGAAGTGTAGTAGAAGCTCTTAGAGTGAGGTGACAGTGTTGAGACAGTCGTAGTGTTCACATTGTAGATATGAGATGTATAGACATTGTGTATGTGAAGACATTTTAAAACACAGGATATATAAGACATATAATGACAATTTCACTTTACCTTTTGGTAGAATTACAACACAAAGACGACGTTTATAAAAACACATGACGCGTTTATTTCCATGGACCGGTCGGTGGTTTTCTTAGTCAGAAATTCAAAGTTTTACAGTCTATGTTTTAAAGGTGACCGTCTCGCTTCCAGACGTTCGACTGTCCATCTCTGGACTCCAGACTGTCGTCTGTCGTCCTCAGACCGTCTCTGCTTAACTCTAAAGTTTCTAACTATATCGAGAACTTCCCATTTTCCATGACGTCATACCAATGTTAAAACATGTGTCTTCTTTCACGTGTTCTGGAAATGCGTGTCCAAACATTTTCCTTTGTTTACAAAAGGAATTTTAACCTATGTTTCCAGTAACCTATATTTCCAATATGTTAAAAACATTTTTATTAAATTATCCTATAGTTGCATTCCTCAATTCAATTTCATAACAGAACTGACAAATGCACATTCCTTTTCTTAAAACTATTTTATCTCTAAGCTAAACAATGGTTTGTTTTTACATTCCATTTTCTAATTCTCTCTCGTAATCTATTTCTAAACCTAAATTACGAGGTTCAAATTTCGTCTATTCTATTTCATTTTTACATTTAACTAATTCCCTATTTTTATACTTACATGAAAAGGGGACAGCCCTTATCATGTAACAATATAATGAGACTAAATTTTACGTCTAGAATCCTTATTCTAATTTTAATTAAAATCTATTACATCATTTTGATTCTAGAAAATGTCTAAAAATTACAAGTTCTGAAGAGATCATCATGTAGATTAAGAATATTAGTTACTTACGAAATTTTCTTCTAAAGCGATCCGATATTTTGAAAGAGTAATGATCTTTCCTTGTATAACTCAAAATAAACTTTACCTTGAAACAGATGTAAGCAACTTTAATACCTTTGCGCATAATCGTTATTTGGAAAATGATTTGAAAACAATTTCAACCGTCGAAACACACAAATATAAATAAAGAGATTGATATTTGACGCATTACCGAATTAGATTAGATATATTTACTATCTAAAAATTTAGTTCTGATGCTTCTTTTCAAGGAAAATTATGTTTAACTAACGGGACCTTTGGAAATTCAACACGGGGACGCAGTTATATATAATATATTGATGTTGGCATTCTGTAGGCGTTCAGCTTATATGGAGACGCTCTGATATTATTGTAGCTCTTTTGTTAAAACTGCAAAAGTATTTATCAGCAGGGACGCCTAGCGTAGCTCGGTCATAAATTACGCTTAAATATGATATTTTAGTTATTGCAGATTTCGTATATATTATTATGGAGTAAATGTTCTATCGATTTTTATATATTATAAAATTGTGATTTCAAAAATAAATAAAAAAACATATCCATATGACTTGGGTGCATTAGCTTTAATCGAAACCGAAACTAAAACTTGTGAAGAATTCTTGATAAAATTATTTATAAAGAAAAATAGATTATTGGAGTGCCGTTATCTATAATCGAAACCGAAAAAAAAAAACTTCTGACGAATTGTTTGGTAAAATTATTTTTTAACAAAATACACTACTGGAGTGCCGTCATCTATAAGTAAAACTGAAACCAAAACTTATAAAGAATTCTTGGTAAAATAATTTATTACAAGGAATGAAAGTCCATAACGACAGTCACTCGGATGTAATCATGACGTACACAATAAATAACACACACGCTATCCTATTAATATATAGACTAGCGGGACCTGTGGAAATTCCACAGCGGACTTTTTCATCTATTGATGTTGAAATTCTGTGGATGTTCAGCGTAAATGGAGACGCCCTGGTATTATTATAGCTTTTTTGTTCAAACTTAAAAAGTATTTATCTAAGCTAGCAGGGATGTCCTGTCGTAAAATACGCTTAAATATGCTTGCATATATTATTATAGAGTCAATTCGATTCGTATAAAGTTGTGATTGCAAAAGAAAAAAATATATGTCTATATAACTTGGGTGCATCAGTGAAACCAATACCAAAACTTATGAAGAATATATATATATATATATATATATATATATATATATATATATATATATATATATATATATATATATATATAACTACTTAATTTACTCCCATAAAATTAATATACGAAAGTATAGATTTTTGCGTAAACTTTAAGTATTTACTTCAAACATGCTCAATACGTAGGTAGAGCTAGTTAGTAATTTATAAAATATATATGGCGATTAAGCTACACTGAATATTCCGCGTTTCATCCACTCTAGGACTCCTTAGGCTTATGCGCCTGAGGAGTCCTAGAGTGGATGAAACGCGGAATATTCAGTGTAGCTTAATCGCCATATATATTTTATATATATATATATATATATATATATATATATATATATATATTTCCTACACCTATAATCGAAACCGAAACCAAAACTTATTAAAAATTCTTAGTAAAATTATTTATAAAAAAAATAGATGACTTGAGTGCCATCAACCATAATCGAAACCGAAATAAAAACTTATAAAGAATTCTTGGTAAAATTATGTATTTCAAGAAATTGAAGGTAATAACAGTAAAACGATAATCACTCAGAAGAAAAAAGATGTAAGCGTGACGCAGAAAAGAAAACACACGCTATCGTATTCAATATGTATATAATGTGAATTAAAATTAACACAGTCCTTAAACAGCTGTAAACAACTTTAAAACTTGTACTTATTATGTAGAATACGATTGGAAAATGACCTAAATTAAGAAAAATACATGCGTAAATAGATTGGATCAGAAATATATCGCTCACAATTACATTCGACCCAAATTTTTCTAGAACTCTTTATAAAGGTTAATAATAAAATGAAAAAAACACATATATATATGCAGCGAAGTAAATACGAAAATATAGAAACGAAACACAAAGAAATGTATTAAAAACAAAGAATAAACGACACAAAAATATCAAAATAGATTTGAAAGCCTTAGCAAAATAATTATCTGAGAAATAAAAGAAACCTCCAAATCTTGACTCGGGCGGATTTAACAAAGGCAGCGTTGATTAGTGTCATTAATTCCACACGTAATTAGATCATATGAAAATCGATGATTGATCTAATTCAATTAGGGTCATGTTTGTGGCCATTCATCTGCGAAATATCGATTCCCTTACGCGTATTCAAACTAAAAATATGGGCCGATGTCAAAATCGTCGAATCCGCATATTTTGTTTCACATCATGTCACGATCATAGCACCGTTTCTCAAGCGGGGCACCTCGAGGCCCTAAGATTCCAAGAACGTTCCCTAAGGGCTCCGTAAAAACAAGAGAAATAAAAAAAAAATGCACTTTTTGAGATTATATTTAATTTCGTATGCATAGTAAAGGTGCCACACCTCTCCTGGATCGACGCTGCTTGTGTTCAGAGGCAAGGAGGACCCCAAGACTGACTGGAAACAATGCCGGGATAAGCTGAGAACACATACAGCACCCGGAATTTCCAAATGGTCACACATTTTAGTGCTGACCAGGATCAACGCTGTTTATAACGTGTGTGTGTGTATATATATATATATATATATATATATATATATATATATATATATATATATATATATGTATTAGAGAGAGAGAGAACAAGAGACAGAGACAGAGAGGGAGAGAGAGAGAGAGAGACTTATATGTAATATACTGAGTTCGTGTAATTCAGTAAATTTTCATATACCAATAGGTTTTAAGCCAAAATTGGTTGACTTAAGGATTAAGCTACAAAACTATCACATTTCATAATTGAGCATTAATATACTGTGTGTGCAAAATCAAGATTCAAGACAAGGTGTTGATGGCAACAAAAAGTGTATTTCATTTTACGTTACAATTGTTTCAATGTCTAGTTCGACAATTTCAAGCATTATATCGTTTGAAAATTTTCAAAAACCAGCATTTCTTCAGACAGAATAAACACGCTTTAGGCAATATAGCATTTTTTGAATAGAAAGAAAAAAAGGCGGGGGAGGGGAGATCCCTAACGGGAAAAGCATGCGAGAAACATTTACCTTGGTTGTGGTTACGGAAAACCCCTATTTAAATATTAATGTATCGCCTAATTTTAGTATCCTTACTTAAGAACAGAGTTATGTGAAGTTTTTACGGTGCGCCCTAAGCCATTTAAAAAAAGAAAAACATTTTTTTAAAATATATCCCATTTGTTGGGTTCCTAAATTCCTTTATTTCCCAATGATTGATTTTTTTGTAAAAAGAATTTTTTAAAGTTTGGTATCTGTATTTATATTATGGCCGTAACAACCTTGTAAAGATATTACGATTAGTTTTAGTTTTGTATTAGTGGCAAGTATTGTTTATATATTATCGTTTTATTGGTACATGGATATAAAACCATTTCCGGTTTAGAATTTGATTGAATATGAGAATAAAGTAAAATGGGTGTATTAAATATAAATAAACCTTGTAGGACATTTCGGGTAAAGTGTTCTAAACTATTTACTGTCTGAAGATTTATGGTTATTTTACTTGAGAAATGTTTTATGTCGTTGCTTAGGAAGATTTGAAGGGAGATAATCCAATTAAGTTGTTAAGTACTGCTAGTTAATTCTGTTTGAAACTGGGTCGATTTTGTTTCTTATAATGATTAAAGGGAGGTAATTCAGGCCGTTAGTGTTTTCGGTCCATTGATTACTTGAAGGCGACTATGATTTAATAATTAATTTAATCAGATAGGTCCAGAACGTGCTACAATGGCTTATTTAACAAATTAAGTATATAAATTAAGTTTTTGATCTAAAGGAATGGGTTGTGTTTAACCCGCATCTGTTATTAATCACTTATGATGCTCCTGTCATATAGTTCATGCGTTGTGTTCTTGGGTTGTCTAAATAAATAAATAAATAAATTATTATATGGCCTCTAATTATTATTCTGACAGCAAAACCACCCGTGGCTCCAACTGTGTTTTACTCCGGTGGGAAGATGTCTACTCCTGCATTTATGGGTGAAAAACACTTAGACGATGGAGTGAAGTAGGAGAATAAGTAAGACCAAATCAATCGGCATGTTTTGTAGATCTTGCAGGACGAAATCCATATTGTTTATCATTAAGAAGTGTGTTTTTGTTGAGGGGATTGATAACATCTTGACTTATTAAATGAAAGAATTAAATAATGAGGTAGATAGTGTATGCCACAGTTAAACACAGAGTCGATTTTATGGAGTATAAATGAAGATTGTGAGAGACAAGAATTACCTGAGTCGAAAAGGATTTGTTCTCCTCTGATTGACGAGGAAAGTGCAGATACTGAATTTTTAATCATTTATTTGACGATAAAATTAAAATTCTTTTTTTCCGTGATAGCTTTGGTTTCGATACCTCAAAATTTGAAGTTATTTATTTACACACGCACTCTTTTTATACCCTTTTCGTACACTTTTCATACCCTTTCATACTATCGTACATCATTCTTTGAAGGCTCTTTGTGAACCAAATCAACGACGGGTACTTCTGGTAGTATATATATATATATATATATATATATATATATATATATATATATATATATATATATGTGTGTGTGTGTGTGTGTGTGTGTGTGTGTGTCTTCTCTACAATTATATAAATGTAGCTTTGTTGTCTCTGTGTGTGAGTTCGTTCCTCATAGGCTCCTAAACGGCTGAACAGATTTTCTTTAGAATTTAGAAGAGAACTTTAGTGTATAATCTGGGAGTTATCTTAGTTAAGTTTTGTTCCAGAATATTCCCGATAATTTCCGATAATTGATAATCGAAACCGTTATTTTAATTTATCTATAATCGGTAAAGTCATTTTTTCCATGTCGTCGCTTAGTAACAATCATTCAACAACGGGTTGTGAAAATTCTACAGTTGGCGTGTTTTTTGTTTTTTTTTTCTATTTTCTTGTATGACGTGGTCTGTAGATTCAAACTACACGTAAATTTGGGGGTTTTTTTCATTAACTGCAAAGAATTTCACCAGAATTGAAAATTTACGTGTTTTTTTTTTTTTGTTTTTTTTTGTTTTGTTTTGTTTTTTTTGTTTTTTTGCATGACATGGTCTGTAGGTTCAAACCCCGCACGTAAATTTCTTAATGCTTTTTTTTTTAATGGAAAGAAGTTTACGTAAAATAATGTTATAAAAGAAATAGCAGGTTCTCTGTTTTATAGTGGGAAATTTATTGTACTCTTCCTTAGTTTTTTTTTTTTTTTTTACTGGGGATCACTGCTTATCACTGGAGGCCACTACAAGATAAAAATCAATGAATGTAAAGTAGACAGTGATACAGTATCGTTATGATTAGTTATGGTGGAACGTGGATAAGGCTTAATAACTTAAGATAGTGGATCAATGAGAACTTATTTACATTAAACTTGAAAACAACTATAATATATACAGCTTGGAAGCAGTCCCACGGCATTGTGTTCCAGAGACAAGTAGTTCCGGGAAAGAAACTCTGCTCATGGAATTCTTGTTTAGTTTTAGGCACAGATAGAGAGTGAGGGCGGATATTTTTGTCGTGTTTATATAAGAAATTTTCTTATCTAATCGGTGCAAATAACCTGTTGACTCAAAACATGTCGACGGTGTAATGTTTGTCCAGGAGGACTGGCACTCGAGAGTATTTTTCTAGAGTCTTATCGGTGAAGGCTTGACACGAATTGCGAGGCAGGCTCAGTAAATACAAGTTGTGAAGCTCTTCTAACAGTCAACAGAACGCACCTGCTCCTCACGCCCGGCTACCGATTGCGTCACACGGTTTAAAATAAACACGAAATTGAATGTGTTTGTCACGGAACAACATTCACGTTTTATTTCTTCGGATCTTAAACCACGTGTTGCACAGAGGTCCATATACATCCCAGAACAACATATACTAATGATGGGACGATTTTCAATAATTTTTCCCGATCCGATGTAGTAACCGATTCCAATTCCGATTTTCTTCAAATCTTTTTTTTTGTTTTTTCTACTTGGGAGTCACCATTTATCAAGGCCCGAAGGCCACTCGAGTATAAATGGTAAAGGAATGTAAGGTGGTAGTTTTGTAATGGTGTAGATTGGGTAGAATTTGATTATTTAAGAGGACAGCTCAACAAGAACTTGTTTACATTGGACTTGAAGGCTACCATGTTGCATTCAACCGGGAAGCAGACCAGCGGAACACAGTCCTAGGGAAAGAAGATTTGTTCATGAAATCAGCGTTTAAATTGCAGAACAGTTAGAGAGAGGGGGAAATCAAATATAGTGGTCGTAGCTAGTTCGAGTGTTTTTGTGAAAGTTTGCAAGGGTGAACGATCGATTGGAGTTCAGTTGAGCACTTGTTTCCAGTTGTCCTGAACATCTCTATAGTCAAGAGAGGAGTGGTTTGCGATTGCAACCCCACTTGCTTCACAATTCAGCATGTAATACCATCATTGCCCTAGGACGATCAGATGATACTCATCGTTCCAATGGACGAACATCTTTGGTATCCCTTGAATAACATCAAAAACACAGATAAAACCTCTCTCTGACTATGATTAAAATAGCAACGTAATGAAGAAAAAACTATATAAAAGCCAAGATAGACACACCTAAACAACTAATTTAACTTTTTTTTATTGATATCGCTCCAGACAATACACGAAGCCACCTAATATAATGAGCTAAGAAAAATAATACTTCAACGTCAAAAATTTGCCAACGATAAGTGTTAGATGGAATAGCGTCTGCACTCCCCCCCCCCCAAAAAAAAAACAGTAAATTCTTCTTCTTTTGTCAGAAACATTATTCCTGGAATGTGAGGACTAAAGGACAAAATAAATGAAGCAAGACTTACGCGTCTGCCGGAAGTAAACCTAAGATTCACTGTCTCCTTATGAAAAAAATAAGCTCCGTGGATAAAGAGACGAAAAAATAGACTCTGTGGATAAAGAGACGAAAAGGTAAACCACATCCTAAGTAAATGCGGTAAAACCTTCATGGCTGGGTAGGGAATGCTGCCAACTGGTAACAATGCAACTGAATATTCTTCGAAAATCCAGTCAAATGTTGCAGGTACGAGGGCATTCTAAAAGAAATACCTTCTATTTTTATTCCGCCCGAATGAATCAGTAGGGATTGCAAATTGTACTATTATAATGACTGAACTTAGGCATTCATTACCTGAAAGTTGCATTTCTTTGTTGCAGATAGTGATGGTGTGAGATTCTAAAAAAATAACCCCTGTCATGGATGTGCGTCTGAAGCAGAGCTGGGTCGTTGAATTCCTAGTAAAAGTGCATTGAGAATGTTAGTAACTATGTAGAAAAATAAATTCTGGGACACAAAAGGTGGATCGTTTAATGGCACCACTCACGTCTTCGCCACTCTTCATCTTTATGCTAACAATTAATTACTTAATAGGGGTGCAACCAATGTGTTCGACTAACAATTAATTTATAGGGGTGCAAAGAATGTGTTCGACTAACAATAAATTAATTTAAAGGGGTGCAAATAATGTGTTCGGCTAACAATTAATTACTTTATAGGGGTGCAAACAATGTGTTCGGCTAAAAATTAATTACTTTATAGGGGTGCAAAGAATGTGTTCGGCTAAAAATTAATAACTACATAGGGGTGCAAAGAATGTGTTCGGCTATAAATTAATAACTATATAGGGGTGCAAACAATTTGTTCGGTTAATTATTAATTTCTTTTATATTGGGTGCAAACAATGTGTTTGCTAACAATTAATTACTTTATAGGGGTGCAAAGAATGTGTTCGTCTAAAAATTAATTACTATATAGGAGTGCAAACAATATGTTCGACTAAAAATTAATTTATATATAGGGGTGCCAACAACGTGTTCATCTAAAAATTAATTGCTATATAGGGGTGCAAACAATTTGTTCGGCTAAAAATTAATTTATATATGGCGTGCAAACAATGTGTTCGACTAAAAATTAATTACTTTATACGGGTGCAAACAATGTGTTCGGCTAAAAATTAATTGCTATATAGGGGTAAAAACAATGCGTTCGGCTAAAAATTAATTATTTTATAGAGGACAAACAATTTTTTCGGTTAATTATTAATTTCTTTTATATTGTGTGCAACCAATGTGTTCGCTAACAATAAATTACTTTATAGGGGTGCAAAGAATGTGTTCATCAAAATTTAATTACTATATAAGGGTGCAAACAATGTGTTCAGCTAACAATTAATTACTATATAGGGGTGCAAAAATGTGTCCCGCTAAAAATTAATTACTATATAGGGGTGCAAACAATGTGTTCGGCTAACAAATAATTACTATATAGGGGTGCAAACACTCATTTTCCATAAAAGGCTTTCTTTTTCCAATGAATTTAATGGGCTTGGTTTGATTTAATTCCAGAATTTCTCTGAAAAAACTATAAAATTCTAGGTTTCTCTTTCCTCGTGTATAACTCTGCCAAAACTGAAATAAACTACTATCAGTGACAAACTAAAATGCGCAAGTTTTTCAGATTTTATAACGATAATATGGGGTCATGGGCGTGGAGCATTAGTACAAAGTGTGTCTTGAATACAAAAAAAAAACAATTGACATAATATCTCTCTATAGAATAATTGGCTTTTCAGTTAGGATCAAAGTGCAGTATCTATTCTGATGCAACACTTGTAACGAAGCCACTGACATGTATTTAGCAGCAGCAGTGGCATTAAGATGTATGCAAATGACCATGCCATGGGGCGAAGTGATGTTACAACGGATGAAATTTAGGAGAAAAGGGAAGAGGAATAAAAGCACGTTGTGGTGTCTGAAACTTTTAAGCACATGTCGTCACGGCAGAGTTATTTGTAATCACGTGGCCACGTGGCAGGAACCATTAAACAAAATGCAGGACTTAATTATCTTCCGAACCTTTAACAAGATTTTTGGAAGACTATATTTTCGCTGATTGGGAAAATATGTGTCAGGCGGCTTGTTGTAGAAATTACCGGTAATTAGTGTCTTATCTTTCATCTTTAAAAAAAAAACAAAAAAAAAACACGTGTCGAAAATCTTTTTCTTTTTTATTTGTATGTTTCTCTTCGAAACTTTCATACACAACGTCGCGTTTGAATTAAAATGTAACGGCTACGTTGCATAAACTTATTTGGAACCGTTACAAAGGCTGTGAAACGTTACACACTTCATGTCGGCCGTCAGCGACAGAGAAATACTTCTAAACCAGTGGTTCTCTAGGTGTATCAGAATTTTTGTAGGAATTTTTGACACCCCTAACACGAAACTGCGAATAAAATATAAAAAAAAAACTCGTCATTTCTCTTTTAAAAGTGGGTTGTTTATTTTCTTTATGGATTATACTTCCAAAATAAACTATTAAAGGTGTTTTAAAAGTAATAGAAATATTTTTTTTAAACAGTAATGAATTTTACGAACTCAATATTTTTCAATTTTTAAACTTTAAAAATCTATCAAAATTTTTCTATTGATTCTATTTTTACATTTTCAGGGTCAATGTGAAATTTTATGTTCTTTCCAATAAACTGAATATAATATTTTAGACAAACTTTTTTTTAATTCACGCCCCCCCCCCCGATTTTCAAATGTCTATTAAAAAGTAAGTAATTAATTTACTCACCAAAGTGTTATATATCACAAATTGAAGAAAAAAGGTCAATAAATAATATATTCAAATTTTTTTAAAAAGTAGTGTTTTTTTAGAAATTTACCTGTAAAGTTCGAAGTTTAAAACCTTTCTTTTTTTAAACCACGTTGTTTGTTTTTTCTTTTGTTTTTTTTTAATGAAACCTTGGCCCTTGCTCCTTTAATTGAAAAAGAAATTAGGGCTTGAATTACATTTTTCAAGTAGTTATAAGCTTGGATAGGCAGGGGGTCGAATAATTCACGCCTCCCATTTTGAAATGTCTATTAAAAAGTAAATAATTAATTTACTCACCAAAGTGTTATATATTACAAACTGACGAGAAAACGTCAATAAATAATATATTCAAATTTAAAACAAAAAAAGTAGTGTTTTTTAGAAATTTACCTGTAAAGTCCGAAGTTTAAAACCTTTTTTTTAAAAACCCACGTTGTTTGTTTTTTATTTTTGTTTTTTGTTTTTGTTTAATGAAACCTTGCTCCTTACTCCTTTAATTGAAAAAATAAATTAGGGCTTGAATTACATTTTTTGAGGAGTTATAAGCTTGGAAAGATGGGGTGGAATTATTCACTATTTTTCACGAAATTTCTGACACACCTAGTGGTTCTCGACCGTTTTTTTATTTCTTTTTCTTCCCCCCCCCCCACTCACCCTTTCTCCACTTTTGTTTTTGTGAACACTTTCATAGCTATAGAACATAAAAAACATGTTTTGATTGTTGACCCCCAGAAATATTACATGGGCCCCTGGGGTCCATGTGAACTCCGGTTTTAAACCATTGTTTTGAACTGAAGCAATTTTTATCCTAATCCAGAGTGCCCCTGTTGTAAGAGCTAAATTTTCTTAAATGAAAAAAAAAAAAAAAAGGGCCGAGTGCCTAATTTTGACCTCGCGAGTGAGTAACCGAATGGGAGCATCTATGCATAAAATAAAATCAGAATAAGTACTTGTACATTTTAAATCAAGACATTAACAAATGAAAATATAGAAAAAAAAAGTTATATTGTACGTATCCGTTATGGAATGAAGTTCTCCGAAAAAATAATTTCACTTAATTTGATCGAATAGTTTTTCGACATCGAAAAAAAAAACAATTTGTTATGATACTAATCAAAAGGTAGCCATGTTTTGATTTTTAAGAAGAAAACCTATGATTTAACACGGGAAGGGGGTGTTGGCGCTTTAGACTGAGTTATCTCCCCGTGGGGTGTTCTAAAAATCCAAACACGGCTACCTCCAGTGCGCTGTCATAAAAACGTGTTTTTCTGCTGTAAAAAAAAAGAAGCTGATTGATCAGATTAAGTGAAATGTGTTGGGGTTTTTTTTTCTTCGGAGAACTTCAGTTCATAACGGATTCGTACAATATAACCTTTTTTTTTTTCGATATTTTCATTTTTTTAATCTTGATTAAACTGCACAAGTACCTCGGAATTTTGTTTCGCTCTTTATTTATTTATTCATTTATTTATTTATTTATTTATTTTAGTGAGGATCTTTTTTACGTCGAGAAGCACTCCAAAGTTTTACAAGAACGAGAACATGTAATGGCCGACGAAGACGAACGAAGCATTAGTTCATACATATTTTTCGCCCTTCGTTATCTGATTATCGGACGTTTAAGGTCGGTGGCTGAATTAAAGAAAACAAAAACGAATGAGTTCTATTTGCACTCGGGCTCTTCAGGTGCAAAAAAAAAAATGTCAGTTAGTGCTTTGGTCTTCAGTGAATTCATAACCACAACGAAGTGCTTGTTTAACAAATATACAGCCATAACCACTAAGGGTTGTAGTCTTATCTAAAATATAAAATTATCTCGTCGGATTTTCAAAATCAGACTTAAATGCTATTTAAGTCTATAAATCAAACTTTGCTTATAGTTAGCAAATTTTCATTTGTTATGGGTGTGTTGTGTTATTAGTAGGGCTATGACAACAGCATATTCTTTTCATTGTTTTTTTTTAGTTTCAAGTATATATCCGATACAGTTAGACACAATTAATCAACCAAGAACCACATCACTCTACATAAAAAAACATATGAGATATCAATGGATATATACCTGAGAATCAAAACAAGAAAAAGAATATGCTGTTGTCATAGCCCTAGTTATTAGCAACATAATACCGTACTTTGCGAAAAATTTCCTTGTTAAAATTATTTAATCTGGTTCAAGCAACTATTAATATGGAACATTTTTAAATAATTATCTAAAAATAAAAATCAGCAAAGGGAAATAATTTATATTTTAGATTGAATAATAGAATAGTTGTCTATCACGTATGCAAAATATAAAAAGTAAAATTACTTTCAGATAAAATAGTTTTTCGCTTTATCGTATCTTAAAGGTATAAATTTTAAAATGTTCAGTTGATTTTGGCAAATATTGATCTGTAGTCTTTAAAACAAAATAATAATAATAATTTCTCATTAATTTAATTGAATTTTATATTTAATCCGATCAACAATTTTATTAGGATACTAGTAATTAATCATCTTAATGCCCAATTTAAACCTATCATATAAATGACAGCTGTCTGTGTGTATGTTTGTATGTCTGGCTAAAATTTAAAAAAGAGAAAACACCCACAAAACTTATATATTCTTCATCATCTTCCGTTTGCCTGCTTTCCAGCTGAATACAATATGGTTGTCTTCAAGTCCAACATAAACAAGTTCTTGATGAGCCGCTCCACTTAAGTTAGCAAATTTACCGAATTTCCATTACTAATGGTTATTATATTGTCCAATTGACTACTGTACACTTTTAACCCTTATCCTCGAGTGGCCTCTGGGCCTTGATATGTGGTGATGCCTATGTAAAAAAAATCAGCGTTGCCTCGAATAAATTATATCTAAAAATATAGAAAACTTACTAATTCTTTGGGGATCAACTGGGTCATGATTTTTTTATGGGAAATCGGTTTTGCAGTCTTATTATATACTTATATTTGACTTATTCCATGAGGAATCTCTTATATAAAGGAGAGTTGTGTGTGTGTGTGTGTGTGTGTGTGTGTGTGTGTGTGTGTGTGTGTGTGTGCGTGCGTGTGTGTGTGTGTGTGTGTGTGTGTGTGTGTGTGCGTGCGTACGTGTGTGTGAGAGAGAGAGAGAGTGTGTTCATCTAAAGTGGAATAGCCTAGGCGGGGGGAGAAAAGAGGGTTCAGACAGATGGAGGAAAAAACAGGAGAGGAAAGAGAAAAAGATAGAGTGAGGTAGAGAGATCTCTGTTGTGGGGGGGGGGGTACAAATCACCCCTATTTGAGAACTAACTGGAATCAACCACTCCTATAAATACCACTGGTTTCAGAGACTAGAGGGAGACATTCATACCATATTTGACCGCATGCTACGAACACGTTCCTCTCATGCCACTTTAGTGGCTCCCGTATTCTTTATGATAAATACATATTATATTTTATACACTTTACATTACTCGTGGTTTCTTTCATTTGTGATCCTAAGCACGGGTCTACAACAATATAATATACTAGTGATAATTTTGAAATTAAAATCTTCCACATCCCTTTGAGCTCTCTAGCCAGTTCCGCATATTTGCTCGGCGTTTCTGTCTTTTTGATATTTACTCTGTGGTCTGCTGGAACAGTGAAATCATCGATTTGCCAGGGTTTTTTTCTTCTTGTTAACCCTCAAGACATCCAGTCTTCTTGCATGGATGGCTTTATTTGTTTGTACATC
>NC_136518.1:47329964-47389964 GCF_053919585.1 Euprymna scolopes
TACATATAAAATTTTGGCGTTTCACATATAAAATTTCGGTGTTTCACGCGTTTTTACATATAAAATTTTGGCGTTTCACATATAAAATTTTGGCGTTTCACATATAAAATTTAAGTGTTTCACACGGTTTCACATATAAAATTTAAGCGTTTCACGCGGTTTCGCATATAAAATTTCAGCGTTTCACGTGGTTTCACATATAAAATTTCGGCATTTCACACGGTTTCACATATAAAATGTCGGCGTTTCACGCGGTTTCACATATAAAATTTCGGCGTTTCACATGGTTTCAAATATAAAATTTCGGTATTTCACACGGTTTCACATATAAAATTTCGGCATTTCACGCGGTTTTACATATAAAATTTCGGCGTTTCACATATAAAACTTCGGTGTTTCACGCGGTTTCACATATAAAATTTCGGCGTTTCACACGGTTTCACATATAAAATTTAAGTGTTTCACACGGTTTCAAATATAAAATTTAAGCGTTTCACACGGTTTCACATATAAAATTTCGGCGTTTCACATGGTTTAACATAGAAAATTTTGGTGTTTCACATATAAAATTTAAGTGTTTCACATATAAAATTTCGGCGTTTCACACGGTTTCACATATAAAATTTTGGTATTTCACATATAAAATTTAAGTAATGTAATTCCGTCTCCAGGGGCGTAACTGAAATTTTTGATAGCGTTCCACATGGGTTTGTGAGAAAATTCACTTTTATTTGTAACATTTTTTACCACTGTTAATTAATTCGTGTCAATTTACTCTGTTCCTGATGGAAGCGAAGAGAAATTTTTCTTGGCTCAACTTAATATTTTGGTTTTTGAATTTCAAGCCTTAATTCTTTCATTTACTTCTAATTTTCGACTCCCATTTTAACCGGTTTTCTAGTTCCAACTGACTTTCTGGAGTTTTCCCGCTCTTTTGGGGCTGTTCTTGTAGATCTCTATCCCTACTATTATATAAATGCAACTTTGTCTGTGTTTGTGTGAGTTCGTTCCTTATAGACTCCGAAACGGCTGAACAGATTTTCTTTAAAATTTACAGAATTTTAGTGTATAAGTCTGGGAGTGATCTTAGTTAAGTTTTGTCTCAGAATACCCCCGACAATTACCGATAATCGATCATCGGAACCGTTATTTTAATTTATTTATCATCGGTAAAGCCATTTTTTCCATGTCGTCGCTTAGCAATAGTGATAGAACAACGGGCCGTGAACATTCTACTGTGTGTAAGTTGATAGCGTGTTTTCTTTTTGGTTTTGGTTTTTGTTTTTTCATGGCGTGATCTGTTGGTTTAAACTCTGCACGCAAATTTCTTTCATTAATTACAAAGAATTTTACAAGACTTGAAATTTTACGTTTTTTTTTGTTTTGTTTTTGTTTTGTTTTGTTTTTGTTTTTTGTTTTTTTGCATGATGTGGTCCGTAGTTTCAAACCCCGCCATAAATTTCTTAATGTTTTTTTTTTCATTAACTGGAAAGAAGTTTATATAAAATAATTTTATAAAAGAAACAGTAGGTTATCTAGAGTGCAATGTAGAATAACATATGATGTTGGACTAAGTTACTGCATGGAGGAAAGTGAAGCTTTCTCCGCGCGATTTCACGGATTTCGATGACAATAAAAATATAAGAGACGGAATATTTGTGGATCATCATTCAATCCCGGGCAACGTTGTATCTCCCTGCTAGTATTAAATAAAGTCAAATTTTACGATCTTTGTTATTTAAAATATAAAATGACTTCGTGTGATGGATTTTTATTTTGCGGTTTTGGTGCTGCTACTACTACTACTACTACTATTACTACTACTACTACTACTAATAATAATAATAATATTAATAATGATATTAATTACCCCACTGAATGAGTGCAAAGAGTACTAGGACCTTGGGGAGGCTTACTGTCACCCAAATTCCTGTGAAAACCAATAGTCGCTGCGAACGAGAAATCAATCGTAAACGGCTGTTGCGATAACGTATATTCATTTGCAAAGGTTAACGAAAGTGGTGGAGAGTACTGGAACTCTGTGGAAACTTGTTATCAGTCAGACTCCACTGAACACCACAGGTTGTTTTAAAAATGAAATCTTTGATGATGGTCCGCGTGAAAAGTCCTAGTAAGTAGTAGTAGTAGTAGTTGTATTATTATTATTATTATTATTATTATTATTATTATTATTATTAGTTGTAGTAGTAGTAGTACAACGGAAAGATGATCGGTAAATCAATAACGACACTAACGACTCGGATGTTCCAGATTCAAATCCATTCCGTCCCATTGTACCACTTTGACATAGAAATATTAGCAACTTCTTGGCCTTTTGGCCAAGATCAAAGTGTAGCATCTGTTCCGGCAGATACTACACTTAAGATAATTTGTACCAGTCAATGGAGGGGAAACCCTCTATACTGGGACAATTATTATTTTTGGTAACCAGAGTGACCCCTTTTAGGGGAGCTGGTTTTTACCTCACATTAAAAACGGCCTTGTGCCTAATTTGCTCAGTGGGGGAGCAAATAAACACCATCTGTTCCGGCAGATGCTGCACTTAAGATAATTTGTACCAGTCAATGGAGGGGAAACCCTCTATACTGGGACAATTATTATTTTTGGTAACCAGAGTGACCCCTTTTAGGGGAGCTGGTTTTTACCTCACATTAAAAACGGCCTTGTGCCTAATTTGCTCAGTGGGGGAGCAAATAAATACCATCTGTTCCGACAGATACTGCAAGCTATGACTAGCTATGACTAGCAAAGACCAGATGTGGGGGCAACCCCACATGCCTGACCTTTAACCAGCTCCCATTTCCCACCTCTCAGGAGCTGGTCCCCTTTTTCCCTTCCCCCTCCCTTCACTCCTCACATTAAAAATCGGCCTTGTGCCTAATTTGCTCGGTGGGGGAGCAAATAAATACCATCTGTTCCGACAGATACTGGCAGTAAAGACCATATGTGTGGGCAACCTCACATATAAGACCTTGGTCAATGTAGGGGCAACCCTTCATACCAATTGTCACTATCCAACTCCCCTACTCCCCGGGGAGTTGGTCCTCATTTCCCCTTCACTCCTCACATTAAAAATCGGCCTTGTGCCTAATTTGCTCGGTGGGGGAGCAAATAAATACCATCTGTTCCGACAGATGCTGCACTTAAGATAATATGTACCAGTCAATGGAGGGGAAACCCTCTATACTGGGACAATTATTATTTTTGGTAACCAGAGTGCCCCCTTTTTGCCTACTTTTAGGGGAGCTGGTTTTTACCTCACATTAAAAACGGCCTTGTGCCTAATTTGCTCAGTGGGGGAGCAAATAAATACCATCTGTTCCGACAGATACTGCACTTAAGATAATTTGTACCAGTCAATGGAGGGGAAACCCTCTATACTGGGATAATTATTATTTTTGGTAACCAGAGTGACCCCTTTTAGGGGAGCTGGTTTTTACCTCACATTAAAAACGGCCTTGTGCCTAATTTGCTCAGTGGGGGAGCAAATAAATACCATCAAAGTGTAGTATCTGTTCCGGCAGATGCTGCACTTAAGATAATTTGTACCAGTCAATGGAGGGGAAACCCTCTATACTGGGACAATTATTATTTTTGGTAACCAGAGTGCCCCCTTTTTGCCTACTTTTAGGGGAGCTGGTTTTTACCTCACATAAAAAACGGCCTTGTGCCTAATTTGCTCAGTGGGGGAGCAAATAAATACCATCTGTTCCGGCAGATACTGCAAGCTATGACTAGCTATGACTAGCTATGACTAGCAAAGACCAGATGTGGGGGCAACCCCACATGTCTGACCTTTAACCAGCTCCCATTTCCCACCTCTCGGGAGCTGGTCCCCTTTTCCCCTTCCCCCTCCCTTCACTCCTCACATTAAAAATCGGCCTTGTGCCTAATTTGCTCGGTGGGGGAGCAAATAAATACCATCTGCTCTTCAGATGCTGCACTTCAATTTCTTGTTCTCTGTCAGTGGGGAAGAAGTCCTTCACGACTGAGACAATTTTTATTTTTGTTCCTTTTCTCCACGTTAAAAAACGACCCTGGTGTCTAACTCTGTCCTGTAGGGAGGCATTGTAAATGGGAACCATTACGTGGTCGCTCCTGAAAATCAAAGAAATCAAATGGGGGACCATCTTGGACCATCTTGGACCATCTTGGACCATGCTGATTCACACGAATTCAATTTAGTATAACTTTTATCACTGCTACTTCCCCTTTCTTTTCAATTATTGTCTTTCTTCATCGTCGTTAGTGTTCTCCTCCCCAGCTTTTTATTCGAACTCTTTTCTCCCCATCACTCTTCTTCTAATCTTGTTTTTTTTTACCTCCCTCCATTTTGTCTTCTAAAATTTCTCCATCCTCTAAGCCAGCACGTATTATTATTATTATTATTATTAGTAGTAGTAGTAGTAGTAGTAGTAGTAGTAGTAGTAGTAGTAGTAGTAGTTGCCACACAGGTCATCATTCAAGATCACTCACTGACAAAAACCGGTGGTATTCATTGGAGTCTGATGACAATAAGTCTCCACAGATTTCCAATACTCTCCACCTCTTCGATAAATTTTGCAAATAAATTTGTGTTAGCGCTGCAGCCGTTTTCCATTGACTTCTCACTGACAATGACCATTAATCTTCACTGGAGTTTGGGTCGCAATAAGCCTTCCCAATGTTCCAGTTCTCTTCGCACCTGCCCTATGCCGGTCTGTTTAGTGCTTTCTCTCTTCAGTCTTTCCATCCTCCTTGACCCTTCTTGACTGTTTGGTGTGGTGCCAATTGATGCCAGCACTGCAAAACTGTTTGGGAAAAGGGAGAAGAGTTTTTCACTCACTAGGAGTTTTCACACAGGCTATCATCAAAGAATTATCTTTGAAAACAACTTGTGGTGTTCCATGGAGTTTGAGTAGCATCAAGTCTCTCCAGATTTCCAGTACTCTCTACCTTTTTCGATGCCATTTGCGAATTAAATTGCGTTATTGTAACAACCGTTTACCATTAATTCCTTGTTGGTAGCGGCCATTAATCTTCACTAGAATTTGAATGGCAATAAGCCTCCCCAAAGTTCCAGTACTCTTCGAAATCATCCAGCGGAGACCTGGTTAATGCTTTCTCTCCTCGGTCGTTCCATCCTCCGTAACTCTTCGACTATTTGGTGCGGTGCCAGTCGTGCTGACGCCATTGGAGATTGGGGAAAGGGGGAGATCATTATTATTATTATTATTATTATTATTATTATTATTATTGCTATTTCCCTCTTCCTCCTTCGACTCCACTTCCTCTTCTAACCTTTGTCTTTCTCTCCTCATCTTCCGCATCATTTTCTTATCCTGACTATAAACACTCTCTCCCTCTCCAACTTTTTCTTCCTCTCGTCCTCCACTTCTTTAACTTTCACTTTCTTCTTCTTCTTCTTCTTCTTCTTCTTCTTTTTATTATTATTATTATTATTAGTAGTAGTAGTAGTAGTAGTAGTAGTAGTAGTAGTAGTAGTAGTAGTAGTTATTAAACTTGAAATTTGCGGCGCTGCCGCTGCACTGCACTGCAGACAATAAACAAATATTGCCCTCTGACTCCTTCCAAGTTCCAGACGATAATCTACAAAGGTTAAAGAGAAACGAGATTAAAAACAGGAACAAACTCTTCGCAGAAGGAGGCACAAATTATAGCCACGGTTTCCACTTAGAAATCATTTAATAACGTGACTTTTACAAGGCTTTACTAATTAAATGATCGTGGCGACCGCTCGAAGGATGACCGCCCTGCCCGACAGATGAAAGGGGCGGCTATTCGATTAAACAATTTCGAATTGTCTTCTCTACTATTTTTTCAAATTAGTTTTTCGATTGACAAGCCGAACAATATGGAAGATTTCCGATCTACTGTCTGCATTGGTCTGCCTTTGTATAGTTCTCTCCCCTTCTGTCTCATCGACCCTCGCTTCTGTCTCATAGACCCTCTCTCTCTCTCTCTCTCTCTCTCTCTCTCTCTCTCTCTCTCTCTCTCTCAACAAAATTAATATCCTTATTATTGCAATTACGTTCAATTAATTATTATTATTATTATTATTATTATTATTATTATTATTATTATTATTATTGTTGTTGTTGTTATTATTTTTGTTATTATTATTATTATTGTTGTTGTTGTTGTTGTTATTATTATTATTGTTATTATTATTATTATCATTATTATTATTGCTATTATTATCATTATTATCATATTATTATTATCATTATTATTATTCTTATTTTTGTTGTTATTATATTATTAATATTGTTATGATTTTATTATCATTATTTTTTGTTATTTTTATCGCTATTATTATAATGATCATTATTATTATTGTTATTCTTATTATTATTGTTGTTGTTGTTGTTATTAGTATCATTGTAATTATTGTTATTGTTATTATTATTTTTTATTGTTATTATTGTTATTGTTATTATTTTTTATTCTTATTATTGTTATCACCATTATTAATAGTAGAAGTCATTGTTGTAGTTTTTGGTAGTATTGTTATTTTTGTTGATATTATCATGGTAGCACAATTCTCTTTAGTTTATTTGTATGTCTAGTTGGTTATTTCTATCTTTCTGCTTTCTAATTAATATGTAATCACTTATCAAAACTGAAAACTACTAAGGATAAGGGTTAATGTGGTGAATTAATGTATCATGATATTTGGATAATGTATCGTGATGTTTGGATAATGTGTCCTGATATTTTGAGAATGTATCATGATGCTTGAATAATGTATCATAATGTTTAAATAATGTATCATGGTTTTATAATAATACAGCATGATGTTTAGATAATATATCATGATGTTTGGATGATGTATCATGATGTTTGGATAATGAATCATGATGTTTGGATAATGTATCATGATGTTAAGATAATGTATCATGATGTTTAGATAATGCATCATAATGTTTAGATAATGTGTCATGATGTTTGGATAATGTATCATAATGTTTAGATAATGTATCATGATGTTTGGATAATGTATCATGATGTTTAGATAATGTGTCATAATGTTTAGATAATGTGTCATGATGCTTAGATAATGCATCATAATGTTTAGATAATGTGTCATGATGTTTACATAATGTGTCATAATGTTTAGATAATGTATCATGATGTTTGGATAATGTATCATGATGTTTAGATAATGTATCATGATGTTTAGATAATGTATCATGATGTTTAGATAATGTGTCATGATGTTTAGATATTGTATCATGATGTTTAGATAATGCATCATAATGTTTAGATAATGTATCATGATGTTTAGATAATGTGTCATGATGTTTAGATAATGTATCATGATGTTTAGATAATGCATCATAATGTTTAGATAATGTGTCATGATGTTTGGATTGCGTTTTTGTTTGGATAATGTGTTTTCATGTTTCGCGATGTATATAGTTGTGGGTGTTTTGAGCATGTTTTGTGTGTGTGTGTGTGTGTGTGTGTGTGTGTGTGTGTGTGTGTGTGTGTGTGTGTGTGTGTTTGTGTGTGTGTGTGTGAGAGAGAGAGTGTGTTTGTGTGTGAGTGTGTGTGAGTGTGTGTGTGTGTGCTTGCATGTCTGTGTGTGCACGCACTAGCATGCGCGCGCATGCGCGTGTGTGTATGTATGTGTGTGTGTGCGTGCATGCATGTGTGTGTATGATGGCCCATAACCAAGCACTTCTTGTTACGCAAGTTCGTGATTATAAAATGTTATCATCATAAAAACGTGACGTTTCAAAATATTACAAAACGTTACTACTGATAAGAAGGGCCGATGTGATGTTAACTATGCTGTTCTTACGATTTGCCCCGGAATGCAAATTTCATCTATTGGCCAATTAGGTCATGTCTAGTGCGTCATTCTATTGTTGCCAGTATAAAAAAAAACGACAGAATATAAACAAAATGTTATCTTCTCATTAAAGAGTTTTTAATATTTGCTGTTATCTCGTTTGAATAAGACACAACACAAATACTAATTTGAAAGATTATTTTATTTTCTGTTAACACTGCAAACATGGTAAGATGACATGAGTATAACAGTCGTCAAAACACGTGTGTACTGGACGTCGACTCAGTGAACTCTGCCTCATTCTCATTGAAAAAGCACCAGCGTGCTCTATTTGGATGGTAGCAGCAGGCTGGTAGGGGAGGAGTCAGTAAGCAGGGTGACTAGGTGTAAGGAAGGGTTAAGGAGTGAGAATTGTCTTTTACACAGAGGAAGGTTTTAATATAGTGCTGAAAAGGATGGTAGTAGTGGTTTTAGTTTTGTGACATAAATCTTTGGTCAGTACAATTTAAAACATTCTGACTAGTTTCGTTGGTGCAAAAATAATGTTTGTTTTTCTTGGAAAATAATGTCAGAAAACGACATTATTTTTGCACCAACCTAATAATTTTGTAGTTTTTTTTTAATTTATTTATTTAAAGTGTAGTGTCTATTCCGATATTGCACTGCGTCTATTCTATCCGCGAATAATTAAGGTAAATCCTTCTTGACAGCAGCAATTTTCGATATAATGACAAGAGAATATTATTTTCATTGTTTGACTCTTGAGGATATATCTGAAACAGTTATACACAGTTAATCAATCGAGAACCACATCACTCTATCTAGAAACATATTAACTGATATGTACTCGAGAGTTAAAGTAATGAAAAGAATATTCTCGTCATAGCCCAAATAATAAGTCCAATCCGTTTTAGCTTTTCGTCACTATTTAAGTTCATAGTTAGATAAATGACCGGTCTTTAATGTGAGTGAAAATACAGATCACCAAAAAGGCACCTCTGAATTGAAGCAAACAACAAATTTACCTCATGCCTAGAAAAACTGAGCTTTTATTGACCGGAAACGGAACAGATGGAATGTGATATCAGAACAGATACTTCACTTTGATCCCGGATTTCAATCAAGAACTTCGCAACCATTCATGGGTTCGATTTACATCAATATTCGTAGTACAAGGTTTAAGTTGACCGTAACACCACCCTCATGTAATTATTGTCAAGATCATTCTCGTATAATCTTTAAATGACTTTCGTTTAGCTTTATCAGTGATACCAATTTTGCATAATCTTGTACGTGACATCATTTCCACATAACTTTTTTCTATAATATCATTCCAATACAATATTGTCTATATCATAATTCTCGCATAATCTTGTCCGTAGTACAGTTTTCGCATAAAATGTGTAATCGCTTATCAATACTGAAAACCTCATTCCTATCTAAGTTTGTCCGTTACATCGTTTTCATATAATTTTTGTTCACCATATCAATCTCATAAAACCTTATCAATGTTATTATAAAATCGCACAATCTTGTTCGTAACATCATTTTCGTAGGATTTTTTTCTGTGACATTAGTCTCGCATCATTATATCCGTGACATCCATCTCGTATATCGTTGTCCGTTATTTTATTCTCATCTGATCTTGCCTATGAGATCATTCTCACATAATTTTGTCTGTGACACCATTTTTTGCATAATCTTCTCCGTGACACCATTCTCTCATAATCTTGCCATGGCATCATTCTCACAAAATTTTGTCTGTGATATCATTCTTGTATAATTTTGTCAATAACATTTTTGTTCGTACAACATTCAGCGTTCGTCGGTGACAATGCATCACTCTTTTCGGTCCGAGCTGTTTCGTGCATTTGTTTCATGATGTTGCATCTTGAAATGCATTAATCAGGTGCACGTGCTTTGTTGCATTAAGTATAATGTTTGCGTTCTAACTTTCATTATATATATATATATATATATATATATATATATATATATATACATATATGACTACTTCATTTAATTACATAAATTAATATACGAAAGTATAAATTTATGTATTTACTTCAACAGTGCTCAATACGTAGGTAGAGCTAGGTAATAAGTTATAAAATATATATGGCAATTAAGCTACACAGAATATTCCGCGTTTCATCCACGCTAGAATTCATCAGGCTTATGCGAAGAGTAGTGGTTGTCTCGCGTTTTTATATACGCACATTCTATTGAGTTTTTAGTTAGACAATCAGCTTTCTAGTTGCCAGGGCACCCTTCCTAATATATATATATATATATATATATATATATATATATATATATATATATATATATATATATATATATAATTTTCAGAACTTGAGATAATTATTTTCACAACCAAACCACATTGCAGCCCGTGTGTGTGTGTGTGTGTGTGTGTGTGTGTGTGTGTGTGTGTGTGTGTGTGTGTGTGTGTGTGTGTGTGTGTGTGTGTGTGTGTGTGCTTATTGCTCGTTAGGTAAGCTTGTCGTGATAACAGCGTTAGCGAGTATAAATTCTTACTAGTGAGACATTGACTTGGGTTATAGCTGGTGGAGATGATCACATCTCTTGTCCGAGACGAAAGTAGGTTCATACCACTGTCGGATTTCGTTGCGGTTTACTTGATGAGTGATAGTTAATAAGACTTACTTGTATGCGGCGTGTTTGTCTCAGTTGGTACCGTGCTTGCTTCGCATGCAAAGAGACTCGGGTTTCGAATCCTGAGTTCGTATGTGTCTAACTGATGAGCCCAAATGAAGGCGAAACTCGAGTCTTGGACTTCCAGTTTGTTGTCTTTCATGGCTCCTGTGAGCTGCGACGTTGTCTGGCTGTGGAAATAATTATATATTCTCTCTCACATTCTAAAAATTATATATATATATATATATATATATATATATATATATATATATATATATATATATATATATATATATATATATATATTAGTGTTAGGATGATTAATCAGAATCAGAAAAATCGGAACTTTTTGAGTTAATCGGTATCGGAATCGGAAAAATTTGTATTTATTTTCCGATGCCAAAACGATTCCTTTAATTGTCTCTTTTTTTTTTATTTGATTTTGTTTGAAACAATATCTTCTAGTAGTAATGATAAAATACTAAATATTTATTGATTTTAGACTACCAATCAAACTAAAATCTATAGATCACCCCATCACAAGTGTGTTTTTACGTTTGAGCAAAATATATGCACATTTAACATGTGGTTTTACGGTAATCGGATAAAAATTACAACTGCATTGTAAATATTTAGAGATTAATAAAGAATCGGAATCGGAATCGGAATCGGGAATTTAGTAAGGAATCGGTAATTATAACGGAATAGGGAAAAATATTGGAATCGTCTCATCACTAATATATATACATATATATATATGTATATATATATATATACGCACATATATATACATATATATATAACTGCTTCATTTACTCACATAAAATTAATATACGAAAGTATAGATTTATGCGTAAACTTTAAGTATTTACTTCAAAAGTGCTCAATACGTAGGTAGAGCTAGTTAGTAATTTATAAAATATATATGGCGATTAAGCTACACTGAATATTCCGCGTTTCATCGACTCTAGGATTCTTCAGGCTTATATATGAATTCTCAGGAATATATATATATATATATATATATATATATATATATATATATATTCCTGAGAATTCTGAGGTAAATAGGAAAACAGATTAATTATTCGTGTGGTATCGAGCCTTACAGAATATTTTAAGAGATAACATTATGGACAATCCCAGCCAAAAAGAGAATAACTTAATATACTTGCAAGAGCAGTTGGAATTTATTGGTTTCTTTTGTTGTTTTTTTTTTTTTTTTCATTCAGAAAATAAAAAAATTTCAGAACAGAAACTTATTATTTGAATAAAGAATACAATTCAGAGTTCTTTTCTAAGCCCATGGATTTTCGATGTAGGCTCATCTACTCAGAGGAAAAGTGATTAGCAAATATTAGATCTAATTCGAAATAATATTGCTATTTAGCACGTACAAAGAAAATATATTAAAAATTAATTACATCTTTATTGATAGATAAATAGATAGATAGATAGATAGATAGATAGATAAAATAGATGAAATAAGAAATTCATATTCTTTCATAGTATCTACTCTTATTTCATCTATCTTCTTTAACTATGCCCCCTAAAAAGATGTAATTAATTTTTAAATACATTTTCTTTGTACGTGCTAAATAGCAAAATTATTTCCAATTAGATCTAATACTTGCTAATGACTTTTCTTCTGAGGAGAAGAGCCTACATCGAAAACCCATGGGTTAAGGAAAACAAATCTAAATTGTATTCTTTATTCAAACAATAAATTTCTGTGAAGTGAACTGTTTAGAAAAAAAAAAAACATAATATTCGCATGCACATGTCTCAGTTTCTTTCCGTTTTTATTTATTTATTTATTTATTTATTTATTTTTAAGGAATTTAACGTTACGTTTAATACCGGGTAACGACGGGTGCATCTACTAGTATATATATAAATATATATCTATATCTATATATATAGTAATTTATAAAATAATCTATTAAACTGTAGAAGACAAATAGCAAACAACTGTGTTCACAAAATAAAACTTACTCTAGAATAGCGATAGAAAATAGCTTTAAAACTAACAAAAACAATAGAAAATAAACAAATAAATTAAATAAACATGAATATACATAAGCGATCACACATATATGTATATATATATATATATATATATATATATATATATATGTCTGTGTGTGTGTTGTGTGTGTACACATATGTATATTTATATATAAAAAAGGAGGAAAACGTCTGCCTTAAACCACTAACCTAGTTCTAAAACAGATCCTTTGTTCGATAAAATGCATGCCCATTGGCTGATAGGAAGGGGCGCGGTGGATACTAGAAAGCTGATTGGCTAACTAAAATCCTCAACAGAAGATGACCATATAAAAACGAGAAAAAAACACAGAATTCGCGCATAAGCCTGACGAATCCTAGAGTCGATGAAACGCCGCATATTCAGTGCAGCTTAATCGCCATATATATTTTATAAATTACTAACTAGCTCTACCTACGTATTGAGCACTTTTGAAGTAAATACTTAAAGTTTACGCATAAATCTATACTTTCGTATATTAATTTTATGTGAGTAAATAAAGTAGTTATATATATATATATAACTACTTTATTTATATATATATATATATATATATATATATATATATATATATATATATAAAATTGGATTACATTATAACTAATAAAATTTTGTATTGATAGTTGAACGTAATTCGTACTGTGAAGTAGCCACGTATTAAATCGACGTATGTTGTTTTATGGTACCAAATCAACGTATGCTGTATGTCAAGCATGTCTTTACGTGACCTAAATTAACATCTATAATATCAATCTCACCTATCTGTTTAAATGTATGTATGTATGTATGTATGTATGTATGTATGTATGTATGTCCGCCTAAAACTTTAGGCAGAGGCGCCGGATTTGTACGAGATCGGTATTATTTTGGAGTCCGATCCTTCGGACGATAAATATCGAAAAGTTTGCTAAAAACATTAATTCCTTCACCCTCAACTGGGCACTTTTCTACATGGAGGGGGTCTTTTTTTTTCGCCGATGTTTGCGAAAGACATCGCCTCTCTTCAATTGTCTAGCCTTAATTTAAACCTATGTCACTTCCGGGTTGGCGGTAGGCGAAACATCTAACGTGTCTCGTTTTGTTTTTTTTGCTTTTTTTTTTCACTTTCTTTCCTCCTTCGCGGTACGGGTTCTAGCCTGCTTGCTTACTACCACTTTTTTTGGACATCACAATTTTCCTTTTTTTATTTTTATCTTATTTATTTTATTTATTTATTTTATTTTTTTTTTTTTTTGCTCAATCAACACCCTTATACACACCTCCACTTTAATTTCCGCCTTCTCGTCACGTGTTCGAGCCTGCCTGCCTATTACAACTTTTTTTTTTTTTTTTTTTTGCTCAACACACACCTAAAAACATCTGCGCAACGCCGGGCACCCAGGCTAGTCTATAATATAAATTACACCTGTCTGTTTAAATGTATGTATGTATGTATGTATGTATGTATGTATGTATGTATGTATGTGTGCCTAAAACTTTCGACAGGGGTAACGGGTTTTCACGATATCGGTATCGTTTTGAAGTTCGGCCCTTTCAGACAACAAATATCGAAAAAATGACCAAAAACATTAATTCCTTCACCCTCAACTGGGCACTTTTCTACAAGTAGAAGTCGCTTTTTTCACCGATTTTTTCGAAAGCCATCCCATCTTTTCGATTGACTAGCCTTAATTTAAACCTTCACCACTTCCGGTTTGGCAATGGACGCAACGGCAAAGACGTCACGTTTTTTTTAACGTTATTTTCCTCCTTTGTGGTACGGGTTCGAGCCTGCCAGCCTACTAGCACTTTTCTTTTGTTTTTTTGTTTTTTGCTCAACACACACCTCCAAACACCCGGGCAACGCCGGGCACCCAGGCTAGTATGTTATATAACGATTGTTGTAAGCAGTCTGTTATGTAGATGATGATGTGTGTATAAAAGTTTACAAAATATTTATTTTGAGGACTAACCTTTTTTTCTTGTCCGATGGAGTTCATTTTCTTTAATGTTTCCTTCTTATCAGACGATCTGGAACAAAGACTCACATTCTCGCGACAGACGACACAACGTCACTGGTTAGAAATATGCATTTTATTACTTTGTCCGGTTCAAAGTTGAGTGCTCCCAAAGTCTCTCGAAGTCTTTACAAGTCTTTTCGCTAACCCATTCTTATTACTTGAGTGCTCGCTTCCAGCACGTCTGTGTATCTCGTGAATCTCGGATAAAATCTGATCCAAATCACCAATCAGCTGATAGTTGTCGTACGCAAAAAGACACGTATCCCAACACATCAGCTAAAAGATAGAGATCCAACATTCCATAACTATTGTTTATCTAAAATTTCAAAACTATAAAAAAATTTATTTTATTTTTAAGAATTTCAGAAAGACTGTTTATTATTTCTAGAATTTTTATCTGGCTATTTTTAATATCAAATTACATTTTCGACTAACCCTGACAATCTATGACGAGTCCGGAGAGCTTTATGCAACAGTACACTCGCAAAACAAATCAACAATAACAGGTCCTTTGTAGAAGAAGTTGATGATGAAAATACCATAGTACTCCAAACCCAAACAAAATGCGGAGGAAAAAGTTTTATTATTTACCCATAAGCGTGGGATTCATTCGTGATATTTAGTATTTGCATATAAAAAGTCGTTTACCTTCTATTTTTGCATCGATATATGCTAGATAGCTGTTCACAATTCCGCGATGCCTTTCACGGTGGCATTTATTCTGCATTTTCTACATCCCTTACTAAGACCGTAGAATAACTCAAGACCTGTCTAGACAGGAATCACAAAAATAAGACATGGGCCTGTGTTCACACTGCGCATTTTTTTTTTTTTTTTTTTCAAATTTCATTTTTTCATTGACATTAGTGACAGTGCTCATCTATACAAAACCTGCTTTTTCAAACTGGAAGAGGGAAATTCTGAAGGTAGATGAGCAAATAATTTTGCATTTTTTTATTGAAACGCAACCCCTTAAAATACCTCTGTTACTCCCAACAGACAAACATAATACGAGTTGTAAAAAACAAAACACGATTGTTATTATTATTCAGAGGACAGAATTTATTCATGTCATTTGCATAAAAATAACCCGCCTCCCTTATATTTTTGTCTCCGCCTAAACTCACAAAGATAACTCTCCACCATTCTCCGATGCGTTCAACAGTTATATTTATTTTGTATTTTGCACAACGGCAAAGGAGAGCTTCAACGATCATAACATACAGCCCTAGACGCTAAGATTAACCCTAAACCTCACTTAACCCTAATGTTAACCCTAACCCTAACCCTAACCCTAACCCTAAACCTAACTTAACCCCAACGCTAACCCTAACCCTAAACCTAACGCTAACCCTAACCCTAACCCTAACCCTAAACCTCACTTAACCCCAACGCTAACCCTAACCCTAACCCTTAATCCTAACCCAACGCAGAAGTCACAAAAGTAGGTTTGGTTGTTTTTGTTTTCCGGCATAACAACCCTTTTCAGGTATTTAATGCCAAATCCAAAGATTTTGAAGAAAATTTTTTTTAATAGAATATATTACTGTACTTGCAATAACCTTTATCCCTGAGTGGCTTCCGGACCTTGATAAGTGGTGACCACCGTGTAAAAAAAAAATTAGCGGCATATCTACAAAAGACCTACCTTTTCCAACTGGATGTTACACAACGAATTAGCCGAACCATAATTTAACCTTAACCTAGTTTAAACCTAACCCTAACTCTTTTTTCTTCCAAAAACTCTCGTCAACCCTTCTTCCCTTCCCGCCAAAGCAGATAAAATATGAGTTATAAAAAATATATACTTGTTCAAGGGAATGGAATTTATTCATATCACTAAGTATTTTTATTTTTTTTTAAATCGTCTCTGCATAAACTCACAAAGAGTTGTGTAGCATTCTACGATGCGTTCCATAGTAGCGCGTATTCTGTATATTTTTACGGTGAGAAATAAAGGTTTCATCGATCTTCAAATGAAAACACAGGCTCTAAGCATAACCCTCAACCTAACATAGCTATAACCATAATGCAAAGTCTAATCTCAACTTAATTCGACGCATGTGGAGACCTAGAGCCTAACCTAAACTGTTGTAGTAGAAAAGCGTTTTATCATTCAGGGTCAATTCATTGAATCGTCTCTCTTTTATTTCTGCTTCCATATGAATTTACATGGACAGCTGCCCATCATTCCGTGCTTTTTTTTTTTAACTCTGTTTAAGAGAGAGAGAGAGGCTATTTGACATCAGCCCAGATCATCATCATCATCATCATCATCATCATCATCATCATCATCTCGCATTAATCCAAAAATTCTATTTTTACTGTTATTTCTTTCTGAACAAAGCACATTGCCACTTGGACGTAAGCGGTTACTATTTCGGATCAATTCGACAAAGAGACTATATAGGGAGTTGAGCAGTGAGATGTCTGTTCACAATACACTTGAACTTCTCCATTTGAAGCGGGGCCCCGCGAGAGTATTCAAATTTGAACAGCTAGAGAAGCGGGGCCTTGCGAGAGTATTCAAAAGTCTAGCAGTTCGAGGGGGAAAAACTATTAGAATAGAAGGCTTTCCGTCATCTAAGGATCTCTACAGTATATGGGGTGAGATTTTGAAGCTTGTCGGGTTAGTCGGGTGTATTTACGTGGAGGGGGCACAAGTGCCTTGAGTTCATCAGAACACATTCCATTAAAGTTCTTGTAAAACAGACACAGGGACGCAACATTTTGGCTGTAGGATAGGGACTAGAGTTTGGTTGATAGAGCGGGACTTATTAGATTGGAGGGGTTTTTTTTTTTTACCCTGTCTAAGAGAGAGCGAGAATAGTGGCAGATGCAACAGACAAAATGTGGCAGCAATACTCCATACATGAGCGAATCATGGCCTTGTAGAGATACAGGATACTCTCAGGAGTGAGCAACTTCCTAGCACAATAGAGAGAAGCCAACTTCTTTGCAGCAGCTTTGGCAATGTCCTCAATATATTTGCTCCAATCCATGTTCTTTGTGAATATTGTTGCCATTGGTTTTCCCTGATGATTTTTAGTGAGATTTTCTTTTCTAAAATGACATCAGGTATTTACGGAAGAAAACGCAAGAAAGTTGCCAACATTTTAAATGATTTTTATGGAATGAACTGAATTCGAAATTCTTCATGCGCGAATCGATGTTGGTTTTATAGAGTTATATAATATTGGAGGTGTGAGAAGTTTCTTGGGGTGATAGAGGGAGCCCCCTCCCCCACGTGTTTTTTTTATAGTCACGATATTTGCCCCCACCCCTTCTGTACTGCGGTCAAATGTGGCCAGACGCCGGAGGATGAGAAGAATATACTAACACAAAACAAATATTGTATACTAAGTAGCCGGTGAGTGAGCATCAGACATTTGGCTATTTCATTCATTAGTGGGAGAGTTGAGGTCTGTCTTAGACGTGAAATAAATCTCAACGGAGATTATTTTTGTTGTTGTTGCAACATCCCCTTATTCTGTCCCAGTTGTTTGGAACTTTTGATTTTTTATGTAAATAGCTCAAGACAAGGTACGAAGCCTCTTGATGTAAGGAGCTAAAAAATGAGATAACACTTCAAAGTCAAAATCTAGCTTAATATAAATATTACATGAATGGATTCCAACACAGAAAACATCAGTTGTTTCTCCTTTGTCAGAAACATTTCTCGTTGAATGTGAATAATTAAAGAAACACGAGAAGCGAAAGTTACGAAGCTGCAGAATTTAAACCAAAATTCACGCTCTCACTCCCCAGATATCTAGAGATTGCAATTTTATGTTTACCCACATGAAACTGGCCTTGTGTCACACCGAACCTAAATGAGGTGATTTTTTTTTTTACCGCAAACAATATCAGTGAAACATCGTCACAAAGTCTGGTTTTGAACCGGAAGTACTTCCGGAAAAATAAATGAATGTCATTGATGGATATTTTTCTAATTGGAAAAAATATGGCCGAATGCTTCCGGTTGGCGGAAATAAAAAGCCTAACAGACAATTGTCCGTAAAGATGGCAATTGACATGAATAAAGAAATACGAGGAGGAAACGAAAGCAATTTTGTTGCTGTAAGGACGACATAGTCGTCTGGGCGACTTTTCGGTCATATTGGGAATGCTTATTATATCTCTTCTATAATTCTTTTTATTGAAGCTCACGGCATTAATATTATATCTAAACGAAGTCGTCCGTTTTACAATTGTTTTATCAAAATCTGCATAGTAAGTAAAAAGTTTTTTTTTTATCCTTTCAGAAATGAGGCACAAATGAACTTTTGATTTTACTCATGCGTTTACATCTCGGTTTTGAAAATAAGAATTTGTTATTTTATTACTAATCGCCTGAGGCGTCCTACCGGGGAATGCCGACAGAGCTACCAGGCATTTTTGCAGGTCAGAATGCTCCTCCTACTAGCATTAATAGAAATCATGCTGGATGAAAATTGATTTGAGAAACAGTGTATTTTTGTACGTATTATTAAATAGTGAACAAATCCACACACACACACACACACACACACACACACACACACACACACACATATATATATATATGTATGTATGTATGTATGTACATATATATGTGTGTGTGTGTGTGTGTATATATATATATATATATATATATATATATATATATATAAAGAGAGAGAGAGAGAGAGAGAGAGAGAGAGTTAAATAGTTAGATAGATTTAGATATTGATTTTGAGGGCTGTGTGTTTTTTTTTCTGTGGAAAGCAACCATTTATTAAGTCACCTGACGAGGACTTCAGATTTTAACCAATCATTTTAAAAGAAACCAATTTAATAGGACGATATGACAAAGCAGTTTGCTTTTATGCTATTTGTATGCGAAGTCAGCCATGTTGGTGTAAGCTGATGTCTTCGTTTTTGTGACAATCTGCTGTTACTTAAACTAAGTATATACAATAATAATACGTATAGTGACCTTGTAGCAGAGGACCCAAAGGGTGTGAAGGTGCTAATCGACCGTACAACTAACAAAGTAAACACAAGGAAATGAAAGTAGTGGTTACTAACAAAGAAAATAGCGGTAATAGCAAAGAAAGCTGACAAACACAGATGATCAGTTAAGGACAATGCGTATCGTGTTTTACTGTTTACGAAGAAAAGGATACAATGTACGGTAATGGTTATCAGGATCAGCTTGAACAAAAACCGCATCTCGCGGGGTTGAGATTCTTGCCTCGCTCAGGAAAGACTCCCTGTCTTTCTTGAATCTCTTATGGCATGCCAAAACTGATACTCGATTCATGCTTGGAATCAAGAAAACCACGTGACTTCCGATAAGATATTTTGTAAATCTTTACTGACGGCAGAGAATATATGCTCAGTGTGCGTTCCCAATGGGTGAGGGTGCGACAATGTGGTTAGGTGTAGATAGACGAGCAATTCGTCTTTATCTTTTTATTTATCTCTTCCGTCTCCTCTCTGTCTCTGTCTCTCTCTCTCTCTCTCTCTCTCTCTCTCTCTCTCTCTCTCTGCCTCTCTCTCTCTCTCTCTCTCTCTCTCTCTCTCTCTCTCAAATGCACAAGCAAAATACCCCTCGCTCTTTTTTTTTCTGTAGTTGCTCTTTTTAATAAATTATTATCAGCATTCAAGTAGTTTGGGCAACAGACGAATTGAATCTATATTAGGGTTGGGGTTAGGGTTAGGGTTGGGATGTAATATGTTTTTACCTGCATCTGTAAATGAAAATGGACATTAAGATGGCTTGTCGTTGAAAACAAACGGTGGAAATCTTTCGAAGACCTGGCCGTCGACCATGTTCTACGATGTCCGTGTCCCGTCTGAATTCAACAGAAGTAAGACATATACAGAGAAGAGGAAAAGAAGAAGAAACTAAAGAAAATATTTGGAGAAAGAAAACATGAGAAATAAGAAAAAAGAAATGAAGATAGAAATAACTAAAAAAAAAAAAGAAAAAAATGAAGAAAGATAGAAAGAAATATAGGAAGGAGGGGAAAAATGAAGAAAGAAACTAAGAGAGAAAGAAACGCACGAAGAAGAAAAGAAACAGCTAAATGTAAACTCGCACAAAAAAATAAAGTGAAAAAAGGTGTCTGAACAAAATAAAGAAAGAAAGAGAGAATAAGTAGGTGAAAAAACAAGAAAGAAATAGAAAGAGGGTTGGAAATAAATAAAGAGATGATTGGTGAACAAGAAAGAAAGAAAAAGTGTTGAAAGAAGAAAGAAAGAAAAGAAAACTTCTTGTTGTTCCTAAATGCCAGAAAGCTTTCTACTGTAATAGTTTCTTCCCTCGAGCGGCTAGACTTTGGAATTCCCTTCCTGCTACCTGCTTGCTTGACTGTACTGATATGCAGATGTTTAAATGTAACATAAACAAATATTTTGTTAATCTTTCCTAGACATGGTCCCAAATAGTAGCCCCTTACGTCCAAGTGGCGATATGCTTTGTAAGGGGTGAACATGAGTAAAGAAAAAAAAAGAAAGAGAAATTAGTAAAGAAAGAAAGAAAGAAAGAGAAATTAGTAAAGAAAGAAAAAGAAATTAGTAAAGAAAGAAAGTAAGAAAGAAAGAAAGAGAAATTAGTAAAGAAAGAGAAATTAGTAAAGAAAGAAAGTAAGAAAGAAAGAAAGAGAAATTAGTAAAGAAAGAAATGAAAGAAAGAAAGAAAAAAGGAAGAGAAATCAGTAAAGAAAGAAAAAGAAATTAGTAAAGAAAGAAAGAAAAGAAAGAAAGAAAGAAAGAAAGAAAAAAGAAAGAGAAATTAGTAAAGAAAGAAAAAGAAATTAGTAAAGAAAGAAAAAAAGAAAGAAAGAGAAATTAGTAAAGAAAGAAAGAAAGAAAGAAAGAGAAAATGGGGGAAAGAAACTACTATTGTGTTTCTTTGAAAAGGTGCATTTCAGAGAAAAAAACATCATTACGTACTTACGTGTCATGGCGAAATTAGTATACATTTAAAAAATTACGAAAAATGGTCCACTAGAAAAATAAATACGAAGTTGTCTTCAATAAGTTTCCAGACTTTCTTTGTATGGGGACTTTTATTTATGGTACACACGTAAAACTCTAGTCATCTTCAAAGTAATCGCCTTCGGTTGCAATGCACTTGTTGTACTGTTCCAACAATTTCTGAAAGGCCTTATGGAAGTTCTCGTTCATTTTCTCAACTGTCCCATGTTGACGGCCTCTCAGGTTTTCCTTCAGCTTATGGAATAATCAAAAGTCATAGGAAGCAATGTCTCAACTATAGAGAGGGTGAGGGACTGTCTTGATGCCCATCTTTGTCAAATAGTTTCTGACAAGAACAGAGTTGTGGACTGGTGAATTCGGGAAAATCTTCAGTATTTTCAGTTCCTCGCGAATAATTCTGCTTACAGTTCCCAAACTGACATCAAATCGTGCACTTATTGTCTCTGTGAATACATGACGGTTCTTATCCATTGAATTCTTTATTTGGCCAATCAACTCTGCTGTTCTCACTTTCTTACTCCTCCTACATATCTCATCATCTCTCACAGACTCCCTGCCTTTCTTGAATCTCTTATGGCATGCCAAAACTGATACTCGATTCATGCCAGATGGCCCAAAAGAAGTCTCAAGCTTTCCATAAATTTCCGCGGCATTTTTTTTTTAAGTTTAAAACAAAATTTTATTGCATATCTTTCTTCTAAAGTCTCCTCGGTGCCCAGAAAACTCTTACCGGAAAATTCATACCCGGAAAACACATCCGTTTTTGCTAGGCAGGAAGACTGGTCCCTTATTGAATAAATATCGATTGAAAATACGTTTTATGACCGTTCTTGAAGGAGATATAGTACGTACCCCTATGATATTTTTTAAATTATTTTTAACTCTTGTTTTAAAAAAATAAACTTGGTCACGGAGTCAAGACAAGAAAAAGGAAACCATATATTTATTTTTAAAACTACTTTGGTTTTAACACTTTTTGTGTTATTACGAAACAAAAATAAAAGAATGGAAACACGTATTATCAAAGAAAGCAATTATTTTATTTAGAATTAATTTAGTTTAAACAATTTTTTTATTTAGAAAAATTAATTCAGTTCAAACAACAAAAAAGAAAACACAGTACTAATATATTTTTGGTACCGCGCTGAAATAACTTTAATAACTTTAATAAAACAATTTTGTAATAAAAACATTACATTTTTATGAAGTAAAATAGCTTTTTTTTTCGAACAAATAAATAATTTAAATGAAACATTTTTTTAATTAACGCAACTTTGAAGGGTCGAAAACAAATTAATAATTTAAATGTTTTTTGGCCGAGAAGCGCCACCTGGCGGCAATATAGTGAGACGCACCAAGAAAAGATGGCCGCCGTCCGCATAATGCAGAAGAGTCCTTTGTTGTTTCGTGAACACAAAAATTGTTAAAACTAAAATTTTTAACTAAAATATTTGTTTTATTATTTGATAATACAAGAAGTATTTTCTTTTTGTGTTTGTTTGTTTCGTAATAACACAAGAAATGTTAAAAAACTAAAGTAATTTTTTTTATATAAATATATGGTTTCGTTTTTCGTGTCTTCCGTTCGGTTTCCTTACATAATCAACCGTATCCACTTCCGGTAGTTTGATTTTATTCCGAGCAATGATCTTAGACATTACCTAAAAATATACAAATTTATTTTCTTTTGGAGGTGGATGGGGGGGAGGCTGTTTTTAAAACTATATCTGCCACAGTATTTTCTTTAGTTTTCTATTTTGGAACGATTATCGAGACTCCTAAGACGTGATCCTCTCATGTCGGGCATTACTTGTTTTTGTTTTGTTTTTGTTTTTTTGTTTTTTTTAACTAAATAAACTCTTTAAAACAAGTTTACCCACCAAAAACTTTCGAAGCTAGGTAGAAAACGAACACTTAGGAAAATCAATTTAATTTTTTTTAAAACAACAGTAAACAAGTAAAAATATTTTTTTTAAATATTATGGGATGTGTAATCTCTTTTAAATACAATATCTTCTTCAAGAACGGTCATAAAATGTGTTTTCAATCGATATTTATTCAATAAGGGACCAGTTTTCCTACCTAGCAAAAAAGGACTAGTTTTTCGGGGACGAATTTTCCTAAATTCATCTCTTCAAGTTCAGATTGCATTGTTCGAATTTACCAGCTGTAGCAATTAGATTTTAAAGAATGGTGTTTTCCTATTCCTTCTGTAGCTGTTCATATTAACCTGAAATCATAAAAATTGGACAGTCATATCATAAGATGTACAGTAATTACTAGGTTGTAGCGGACTGCTGGTATGTTATATATATCCCCCAGTTGTAAAAAATAGGAAAAATGAATTGAATTGAGAAAGAAATGAACAACGATTTAAATTGAAATAAACGAACTAGAATTTATTTCATGAAGAAACAAATAAGAGAAAGGGTACAGCACGTGTTTGGTTTGGCGTGCGTCTTTTGCTGTTAGCTGGTGAGAGGGAAAGTCTATTGTTATAGAGAGAGAGGGTGAGAAAGTCAATCCAGGCCATGGAGAGAGAAAGCGTGTAAGGTGTACGTACTGTCTGTTGGCTCTTGCCCTACACATAGTAGCAGGGGGCGTGAAGGGCGCCCCGAAGGGAGCGGTAGGTCCGTCGACCGCTCAGGTCGGGAGCCGAATCGAAAAAAGGAAGAAAAAGCTCAGGTCTCTTGCTTTTGTAGTTGTTTCCGGTGTCCTTCGCGCATGTGTGGATTTCCTTTAAAGGGAAGTGACGTTGCTCATGTGTGCGTACGTGTGCGCGTATGTGTGCGTACATGTGTGTACGTTAGCGTGTGTGTTTATCCACATGAATTTGAGTGTATGTACGTGAACGTGAATATATGTAAGTGTGTGCACATGCGCACGTATGTGTATAACAAGAAAAGTGGCTTGAAATGTGAAGGCGTGTTTTTGTGTGCGTCTAGAAAAGGCTTGTACAAGGTCTAGGACAACAGCATATTCTTTTCATTGTGTGACTTTCGAGTGTGTATCCGTTAATATCTTATATGCTTTTATATAGAGTGATGTGGTTCTCGGTTTATTAACTGTGTCTAACTATGTCGGATATATACTTGAAAGTCAAAACAATGAAAAGAATATGCTGTTGTCACAGCCTAGTAATGACATACTGAATTTTCAAGTGCCTGCGGTAATTTTAAATACATGTCTGGAAACTTATTGAAGGCACTTCGTATAAGTAAAAACAGAATTTTTTGAAGTTGTGATTTTTCACTGTAAATTAACCCTTTAGAAAACAAAAATCAGGGGGAGATAACCGCATTTTTTAAAGTTGCTTTGCGCAGAATCAGATTATGCTAACTTTCGGGTCAGCTATCTTGCTTTTTATTACTGCACGCAATTTTTTTCCGAAAATCAACTCTAGTACATCTTTTACTGGACCATTTCCCGTAATTTTTGGAATTTATACTAATTTCAACATGACACTTGAGTACGCCATAATGTTTCCCCCGAAATTCCTTTGTTCGAAAATATACGATTGGATCCGGCGACAAGCTATAGTAAATTTCAACAAAAAAACAAAAAGATACAAAGAAAAAGAAAGTTACAGGAAAAAAGAAATAAGAAAAAAAACAAAGAGAAAGTAGGTGAAGATGAAAAAGAAAAGAAAAGAAAGGATGTGAAAAAAGAAAGGAAGGAAGAAAAAAGGATGGGGGAAAAAAGAAGTGAAAAACAGAGAAGGAAGAAAACTAAAGATGAAATGATGAAGTGAGAAAAAGAAGGAGAGAGAGAGAGAATAAACGAAATTATCAAATTAAGAAAGAAGAGTGGAGAAACAACGCGTGGTCGCGTGACAGAGGGGGGTAAAAAAGGGGAAAACGGGGTGGGGGTGACGAAAGAAAAAGAAGTAAATACAAAAAGAAGAATAGAAAGAAAAAGAAAGAATGAAAATATAGGAAGGAGAACCAAAGATTAAGAGAAAGAGAGAGAGAGAGAGAGAGAGAGAGAGAGAGAGAGAAATAAATCCAGCAAGTGTATAATAAATAGCAAACTCCAAAACAAACATAACAATCAACGTTATCATGAACAACAGCCAATTAGCATATCCACCATTGTTTTATTGCTTTGGAAATTGTTTTGTCTGTTTGTCTGTTCTCCATTTAAAGTAAAACCCGCGTTCCCCAGGTTCCCGGGTTAATTGGGTGCATGTAAGACCCCCAAAAAGAAAACTGGTATATTTCAAACAATGACCGCCCTCCACCCATCGTCATACAAAAAATCCTCCCCCTATCCCTTATTCTTAATAACCCGCACGTCTCTTGTTCCTTTGTATCTCCCTCCCTCCTGTCAGTTGTATTTCCGATGTCAAAAATTGAAAAACGTTAAGATTTATTGATTTTATCGTCTCCCTCACTTCGCTGCCGTCACGACGGCCCGACTTCAAACAAACAAACAATATTTCCCCGTGCAAAGTATCAATGTTCTTTTACCGATATTTTTAAAGCGACCTTTTTCACACTTTATTGTGTCGTAAGTTACCGGCGAGCGGCACAACTAGAAAGGGTCTAATAATTCGTATGGTGCCCGGAAAACTCGTCCCCGGGAAAACTCGTCTCCGGAAAACCCGTACCCGGAAAACTCGTACCCGGAAAACTCGTACCCAAAAAAACTCCCCCCCCTTTTTACTAGGTAGGAAAACTGGTTCCTTATTGAATAAATATCGATTGAAAACACATTTTATTACCGTTCTTGAAGGAGATATTGTTTTTAAAAGAGACTATGCACCCCCATAATATTTTAATAATTATTTTTAACGCTTGCTTAAAAGAAAAATATTTTTATTTTTTATTATTTTAGATAAAGCAATTATCCTCCTAAGACGTGATCCTCTAATGTCGGACATGTTTTGTTCATAAGTAACACTCGACATTACTTTTTTTTTAAAACTAAATAAACTCTTTAAAATAAGTTGGAAGACCAAAAACTTTCAAAGCTAGGTAGAAAACTAAAACTTAGAAAAATTAATTTAATTTTCTTAAAACAGTAAACAAGTAAAAATATTTAAAACATTTTATGGGATGTGTATTCTCTTTTAAAGACAATATCTTCTTCAAGAACGATCATAAAATGTGTTTTCAATCGATATTTATTCAATAAGGGACCAGTTTTCCTACCTAGCAAAAGGGACGAGTTTTCCGGGTACGAGTTTTCCGGGTACGAGTTTTCCGGAGACGAGTTTTCCTAAATTCATATATATATATATATATATATATATATATATATATATATATATATATATATATATATATATATATTATAAAAAAAAAGCTTAAAAAAGAAATATATATATATATATATCGTCTTCGGAAAACCCGTACCCGGAAAACTCGTACCCAAAAAACTCCTCCCTTTTTACTAAGTAGGAAAACTGGTCCCTTATTGAATAAATATCGATTGAAAACTCATTTTATTACCGTTCTTGAAGGAGATATTGTTTTTAAAAGAGACTATGCACCCCCATAATATTTTAATAATCATTTTTAACGCTTGCTTAAAAGAAAAATAAACTTGATCACGGAATCAAGATACGAAAAACGAAACCAAATATTTATTTAAAAAATACTCTAGTTTTAACACATTTTGTGTCATTACGAAATAAAAATAAAGAAAGAAAACACGTATTATCAAAGAAAGCAATTATTTTATTTAGAAGAATTAATTCAGTTTAAATAATTATTGTGTTATTACAAAACAAAAAAGAAAACACGGTCTTATGTAATTTTGGTATCGCGCTGAAATAATAACGTTATTATTTCGAAAGCCATTCTTAACATCGGGAGGGGAGGGGATCGTTTAAAAGTCATTTCGGGGGTACTTGTGCAGTACTTAAAAATATACAAATTTATTTTCTTTTGGAGGTGGAGGAAGGCTCGTTTTAAAACTATATCTACCTCAGTATTTTCTTTAATTTTCGGACATTTTTTGTTAAAAATTATTTACTAAGTAATGTCGAGTGCGACATTACTTGTTATTTGTTTTTAATTAAATAAACTCTTTAAAATAAGTTTAAACACCAAAAACTTACAAAGCTAGGTAGAAAATGAAAACTTAGAAAAATCAATTTAATCTTTTTAAAACAATAATCATGTAAAAATATTTTTTTAAATATTATGGGATGTGCATTATTACCTATAAATATACAAATTTATTTTCTTTTGGGGGGAGGGGCTCGTTTTAAAACTATATCTACCTTAATATTTTCTTTAATTTTTTATTTTTGAGCAATTATCCTCCTAGGACGTGATCCACTTATGTCGGACATATTTTGTTCATAAGTAACATTCGACATTACTTTTTTTTTTAACTAAATAAACTCTTTAAAATAAGTTGAAAGACCAAAAACTTTCAAAGCTAGCTAGAAAACTAAAACTTAGAAAAATTAATTAAATTTTTTTTTAAACAACAGTAAACAAGTAAAAATATAAAAAAAATATTATGGGATGTGTAATCTCTTTTAAATACAATACCTTCTTCAAGAACGATCATAAAATGTGTTTTCAATCGATATTTATTCAATAAGGGGCCAGTTTTCCTACCTAGCAAAAGGGGGCGGGTTTTCCGGGGTCGAGTTTTTCGGAGACGAGTTTTCCGGAGACGAGTTTTCCGGAGGCGAGTTTTCCGGGGACGAGTTTTCCTAAATTCATTTTTACCATACCATTTTCACCGGTGCCATTTTTTCCTAAATTCATTTGCTAAACATCTAAATGCCGCCTCTCGGTAAGTTGACAGTTGATTATTAAAATATTTAAAATGCCCTGGAAAATCTTTCAATTCCCTTACGCCGGCTTACCACTGTCGTTGTCTGGTCATCGGCGTCTCCTTGTAAAATTAATGTTTTATTGTATTTTTATTGTCCGCTTCAGACACAAATAAAAATATCGATAAAAATCTCACAATGCGTTCATCAAAATTTAGAATGAAAAAATACATTATATCTACATTTAAAAGTACCCTCACACACAAAACAAAACAAGAATTGGAGTCAAGTATTTGTTACTATAACTAACAGAATAGATCGAAAACATTTATGCAACAAAAAAATGTTACGAAATGCAAGATAAATTACTCTTCTACCTACCAGGAAAAGTTTATTCATGTTTGTTTTAAAGTATTTTTACTTCAAAGCAAAACTAGTGTCAATATTAAGTTAAAACAAAAAATGGCTGCCCATAATCCTGTACAAGAACCCTTGATAACCAAAATCAAAATCGAAAATTAAACAAAATGCTGATAGAAATACATCAAATGAACGTGCGAAACTGTACTGTTCAACCAGTTTTTGTTTTATTTTCGATTTTCGAGCGATTATATGAGATAAGTTTGGTGGTAAAAAAAAATAGTGAATATTCCTAAAAAAGTTAGAATGGGAATGATGCTTATTTTAGGTTAAATGTTTATACAAAAATGATTTTATACTCAAAATTCTAAAATATTTTTTTCACCTCGTAATTATCTAAAAAGAAAAAGAAAGTAAAATATCTTTTTGTGAGTGATTTAGTCAAATGTATTAATCTATAAATGTATTATTATTATTATTATTATTATTATTATTATTATTATTATCATCATCATCATCATCGTCGTCATTATCATTATTATTATTGGCTCACAAGGAGCTTTCAAGCAGGTCATCAAAGATCTCTCCTTGAAAACAACCTGTGGTGTTCCCTGGAAGTTGAGTGACAACAAGTCTCCCCAGGTTTCCAGTACTATCCACCTCTTTCGATAACATTTGCAAATGAATTTGCGTTATCGCAACAGCTGCTTGCCGTTGATTTCTCGTTGGCTGCGCATATTGGTCTTTACTGGAATTTGAGTGGCAATAAGCCTTCCCAAGGTCCCAGTTCTCTTCGCACTTATCCGGCGGAGGTCTGGTCAGTTCCTCGGTCTTTCCTTCCTCCTTGACTACTTGATTATTTCGTCTTACTCTCTTTTTTTTGGGGGGGGGGCAATAATGTGGTAATGGGAGGATGGGATTGGGTTAGAGAACTTATAGATATGCGGCTTCAGTGTTCTTGGTTTCATGTAGCGCTTCATGTTTTTCCTCTGCAGCAGTTTGTCTGACCTGTGCTTGTTGCTCCTGTGTGTTAGTTTCCACACTCAAGGATTTTTCTTAATATTTCAGCTGTTTTCATTATTGTTGCTCGTTGTATTTTTCCAGTCATTCTTTTGATTCCAATTTCTCCCATTCATTTTTTTCAAATTTTTTCAGGATTGTTCTTATAGGTATTATTTGGATTTTCTTTATCTTCCATATCCCTTTCAGCTCTCTGGCTAGCTCTGTGTATTTGCTTCGTATCTCCTTTTCTTTGATATTCACCCTGTGGTCAACTGGAACAGCGAAGTCTACGATTTGACAGGACTTTTCTTTCTTTTTAATTATTACGACATCCGGTCTTCTTGCTTGGATGGGTTTATCAGTTTGTATGTCCATGTCCCATAGGACTTTGTGATTCTCGTTTTCAAGTACTGTTGCCGGCTTATGTTTGTACCACTTGTCTGTGCGTTCGAGCTGCAGATGTTTGCATAATTCCCAGTGTACTACACTTCGCACCCGGTTATGTTTGTTCTTGTATTTCTTTTGGGTCAGTTTGCTACTTTCACTTATTATATTATTATCCTTCCGTCTCTTTGTCCACAGAGTCTGCATTTGCTGTTTTCTTGTTTTTTTTTGTCGATTTTTGCTTTGATGTGGTTGGTTCTTATCGAGTTGTTTTGTGCTGCAGTTATTAGGGATTCGGTTTCTCGGCTTATGTGTCCTTTTCGCATCCATATCCAAGTGTTTTCGTTATTCTCATCTTTTGTCATCCTTATGAATTTTCCGTATCGTTGTTTCTCTTCCCACTTTTCTTCTCTTATCCTTTGTCTCTCTGTTTTCTGTTTTATTGATTTTTCTGTGTCTCTCGTTGCTATGATTATTCTTTCAGTGTTTTGCATTATGTATTTTTCTAGTTCTTTTTTTTTTTTTGGTGTCATTCAAACAGTCTTCTATACAAACCAGTCCCGTCCCATCGTCTTTCCTTTTTACGTAGAGTCGGTCAACATCGACCTTCGGGTGTAGTCCGTTGTGCATGGTCATGATTTTCAGAGTCCTATTAATTCCAATTTTAGATCTCAGTATTGTTTTTTCTTGTTCTTTCTCTCGCACTCTGGTATCGAAAGGGCAGGCTACGTCAATGATTGAGCAAGTTCTCTTGTTTTGATTTAGTAAAATTATATCAGGTCTGGAGTGTTCAAGGATCTTATCAGTCTGTATGCGCTTACTCCAAAGAAGTTTGACATTGATGTTTTCCTGCGCCACTTCTGGTTTATGCTCATACCACTTATCATTGTGGTCTAATGCATAGGGTTTGCATATATTCTAATGTAGAACCTGAGCGACTTTGTCGTGTCTCCATTATTTATATTGCTATTGAACTAGCATACGGCATTCTGATACAATTTGCGCTAATGTTTCTTTCCTTTTATTACACATTCTGCACATCGGTGATTCTGCAGTTTTGTCGATGCAATGTTTAATGGACCTAGTATGAGTGGCTTGTTCCTGGGTTGCCATTAATCTGCTCTCAGTAGATCTTTTAAGATCTTCACTGGCCATCCAATTCCAGCTGTCGTTGTCTCTAAATTCAGTATTCTTAAAGAATGCACTGTGTAGTTTCTATTCCAAATAATTTTCCCCTCTCTCTTGTAATCACTATTATTATTATTATTATTATTATTATTATTATTATTATTATTATTATTATCATTATTATTATTGTTGTTGTTGTTGTTGTTGCTGTTGTTGTTGTTGACGTCGTCGTCGTTATTGTTATAGTAATAATAATAATCATCGTCATTATCATCATCATCATTATAAGTATCATCATCATCATTATTGTTATGATTATTATAATTGTTATTGTTGTTAATATTACTATTACTATTACTACTAGTAGTAGTTGTAGTAGTATTGGTAGTAGTAGTAGTATTAGAAGAAGAAGTAGTAGTAGTAGTAGTAGTAGTAGTAGTAGTACATTTTATTATTATTTGTATCTTGTTTTTCTTTTTACAGTAACGCAAATCAGTCTAATAACAAATCAAATCTTTGTAATTGGAATAAAAAAATATCAATATTTTTTCATAGAGAGGTGGGGGGAGAGCAGAGAATAGATGACAGGGTTCCCTCTCAATATTAAGAACGGTTTTCTAAATAGTACCATTATTATTTAGAAACTCATTCTTGACACGAGGACAGGCTTTGTTAACTATTCTGTTCTTACACTGTTTTCTTATTTGCATACCAATCTCCGATTCTTTTAAACTGAAAATTTCATATAGCATTAATGACTAACAAATGCAAATTAGCTTTGGTTTTAAAAAAAAAAATCAAGCTCGTCCTATAATTTTCAATCAATTACAAGGTAGACATTTGAGTACAAAAATATTATTTTATTTATTATTGTAATATATGCCCACATTTGAATATTTTTAAAACACATCAAATGTCTAATTAATGAATTATAAATTATTAAATTATCGTGTAACCGAGCGCGTATGAGAGCATGTGAAAATATCAGTAGCCGCTGAAGGTTAGATGGGTAGCAAAGATATTAGCAAGCAGCAGCAGCCGTTGGAGCACTATGCAATTTAGTAAGTGTGCTCGGGCTTGCGTTACAAGAAAAAGAAACAAAAAGGACAGCACGTGGTGAAGAGGAGAAGAAAAGTGCTTATCATGCGTGGTGGCTGTGAGAGACTTTTAAGCTTGTGTCGAGACGGCATGGTTTTGTTAAACTTATGGAAGACGAAATGAACAGTAAAAAAAACAAAAGAAACATATATTGCTTGGAAAGTAACGGTAATATATGCCTTTTCCTAAAACAGAAAAATACTAGTAGGGTTTACTTATTTTTGTTTGTTCTTTTGCGACGGTACCAGACGCCATGAGGGTCCGAGAGAGGTTTGAACTGTAACAAACACGGTTCTAGTGTTACAATCGAAATCGAAATCGGAATCGATAACAGAATCGGTAATTGTCTCGGAATCGGAATCAATTTTGGAATCATCTCATCGCTGTTAAATAGAAATTAACACATAATTAACACATAAACTCTTTAATTAAAATGTGGATTTATTGTTAAAGAAGTGCATATTTTTGTAAGAAACAAATAATAAAATAGTAAAAAAAAAATATTCATTAAAAACGAAATTGAAATATATTTCAAGTTAAATATTATAATAATGACGTATCCAATATAGAACATTGACGAAGAAACTGGCCTTAAAATTACAATTTATTCCGAAAAAATGCAGAAAACAAATTAATATTTTCCAGATTTTATCTGAAAGGAAATCTGAAAAAATCAGACATCAAATTATTAGTTTCGCCGCTTGGTAAATCAAAAGAAAAAAAAAAAACTAGTCGATAATATTTGGAAGTAATTTTACGAGCTACCTGCTTCAATGTAAACTTTTAAACTAACTTATCCTTTATTTATTTATTTATTTATTGTGTAATTATTAATCGTTTGCTTTTAAGTTGTTTATTTATTCAATTGAAGTTTGGTGTTTCATAATTGTAGTATCTGATTGTATTTTGATTAAAAAGTTAAAAACAAATCGCAACCAACAATATTTTCTATACAACAAATAGGTTGTTATTGTAGTGAGAAAAACGGCAAGGAAAACACACAGAGACATACATACGTGCATATATATAAACAACGAATTATAGACTTCCGGTTTGATGGCTGTCATGGCTCTTGCAGTCTGCGACATTGTTTGGCTGTGGAAATAATTATATAATCTCTCACATTCTGAAAATTCTATTATTAATTGCTCGCTATGTTACCGTGTTGGGTGACATCGTCCTAGCGAGTATAAAATTCCTACTTCCGAGACATCGACTTGGGTTATAGTTTGATTGGATGACCACATTCCTTGTTTGAGATGAAGTAGCTCTATTCCATAGTCGGATTTCGCCGCGGTTTGCTCCATCTGCGTTAGTTAGTAGACTTTCTTGTGTTTGGCGCGTTTGTTCATGTGACAGAGTACACGCCTCGCGTGCAAGTGGCTCGGGTTTCGAATCCCGAGTTCAGATGCGTCTAATTGATGAGCAAAAATGAGGACGAAACTCAAGTCTTGGACTTCCGATTTATAAGCTGTCATGGCTCTTGTAGTCTGCGACGTTGTTTGGATGTGGAAATAATTATATAATCTCTCACATTCTGAAAATTATATATATCTTTTTATTTTTAAAACAGTAATCTACATACATGGATGTTTCGGGGCCCTACTCCTCTTCAGCGTAGCTTGCAGCATATATATATATATATATATATATATATATATATATATATATATATATATATATATATATATGGGGTTGTATTACTGTACACATAGATTCGAAAAAGTTGTCAAAAAACAAATATATAACAAATAAATGTTATCAAAGGCAAGATAAGTTACTTTTCTACCAAACAGGATATTTTTTGTGTGTTTTTATTCAATGTAACATGTTTATTCAGCTCGAAAACCATACGGTGTTTACCGATGTATTGGAAAATTCAAGATGGCGTCTGACTCTCTTTAAAACGGTAAGGTTGGGAAAAGGTTTTATAAATTAAAAACTGGATAAAATACTGTTAAAAACCTGCTCAATATATGTTACCGTGACATATTTTGACATATATTCGGCGGGTTGGTAATAGCATTTTGTCTAGATTTTTATTTATAACACCTTTTCCCAAACTTACCGTGTTAAAGAGGGAGTGGGGCGCCATCTTGAATTTTCCAATAAATCGGTAAACACTGTATGTTTTTCGAGCTGAATAAACATGCTACATTGAATAAAAACACTAAAAACATATCCAGTTAGGTAGAAAAGTAACTTATCTTGACTTTGATAACATTTATTTGTTATATATTTGTTTTTTGACAACTTTTTCGAATCTATGTGTACAGTAATACAAACCCTATATATATATATATATATATATATATATATATATATATATATATATATATATATATATATATATATATATATACTTCATTTACTCACATAAATTTAATATACGAAAGTATAGATTTATGCGTAAACTTTAAGTATTTACTTCAAAAGTGCTCAATACGTAGATAGAGCTAGTTAGTAATTTATAAAATATATATGGCGATTAAGCTACACTGAATATTCTGCGTTTTATCCACTCGTCAGGCTTATGCGCGAATATTCTGCGTTTCATCCATTCGTCAGGCTTATGCGCGAATTCTGTGGTTGTTTCTTGTTTTTATATATGTTGAGGATTTTTAGTTAGCCAATCAGTTTTCTAGTATCCACCGCGCCCCCTTCCTATCAGTCAATGGGCATGCATTTTATCGAACAAAGGATCTGTTTTAGAACTAGGTTAGTGGTTTAAGGTAGACGTTTTCCTTTTTTTTATATATGTATAAATATACCTATGTGTACACACATACATGCACATATATACATATATATATATACATATATGTGTGATCGTTTATGTATATTCATGTTTATTTAATTTATTTATTTGTTTGTTTTCTATTTTTATTGCTAGTTTTAAAGCTATTTTGTATCGCTATCCTAAAGTAAGTTTTATTTTGTGAACACAGTTGTTTGCTATTTCTCGTCTACAGTTTAATAGATTTTGGGGTTCTTTAAAGTACAGGATAGCAAATTTTTCATGGAGGCATAATTTACATGGGTCGTCTAAATGTCTGAACGTGGTAGCTTGTCTTATTATTTTCCATTCGACTACCGGCGAATGTCCGCTTTCTTTGAGTTCCCAGTATTTATTCGCTAGTGTTGTTTTTATACGGTGTTTTTTTTATTTTTGAACGTACTTTTGTGGTCATAGTATCGGGTTTTGAAATCTAAGGAAGTCATGCCTACGTAATATTTCTTGTTATTCAGGTTTTCTTTCGCAAATATTGTTGCTTGATAAACTACGCTTTTTGTTAGACATTTATTTTGGACTGGGCAAAGTGTGCAGTGTCTACAGTTGCATTTATCTTGTTCGTTATTAGAAAAATTTAGAGATGATAATTAAAACACATAATAACAAAAATTTTGAGATGATAATTAAAGCACATAATAACAAAATACTAAATGAAAACAATGTAAACAACAACAAAATAAACAATAAAAAAAAGTAGACACCATGACAAAAATAAAACCAATACTGTTCTTCTAAAATACCGTTACGTCCAGATTGCATATTTGAAATTTACCAGTTGTGACTATCAGGCTTTAGTAGGATGTAATCCAATTCCTGCTGTAGCTGTTCATTTGAACCTGAAATCATAAAAATTGGTCGGTCATCTCATAAGATGTAGAGCAATAGCATACTGAATTTTCATAAGTCTAAGACAATTTTAAATGCCTGTACAAAAAAAGTATGGAAATTTATTGAAAGTACCTCGTATTTATTTATTAGAAGTTGTCCAGTTACAACAAAAGATTAAACTTGGCCTTTTGGTCAAGATCAAAGTGTAGTATCTGTTCTTCATTGCTGCACTTCTATTTCTTGTTCTCTTTCGGTGGAGGAGAAATCCTTCACGACTGAGACAATTTTTATTTTTGTACCTTTTCTCCACGTTAAAAAACGACCCTGGTGTCTAACTCTGTCCCGTGGGGAGGCATAGTAAATAGGTACAACAAAAGATTAAAGGCCACACTACGACAGGTTATAAATCCCGTTCTCGGATTTAGCATTGACTCTTCGATGCTAATTTATATATATATATATATATTTTTTTTTATTAGTTAACTATCTGCTAAATGTCTATATGCCGCCTCCCAGCGGGGTTCACCTGAAATCATAAAATTTAGTCAGTCATCTCATAAGAAGTATAGCAATAAAATACTGAATGTCTGGAAACGTATTGAAAGCACCTCGTAAATGCTACTAGGAAAAATGATGGCTAAGTGGTTACCGACACGGGCTGACAACCGGGTTGTGTCAAGTTGGAATCCAGTTTGTTCTACGGAAACACTTTCGCTTAGGTTGGCAGTCTTCATTTGGTCACTCTCGTAAGTACCCGATGTCTTTATCAAACAGAATTCTGACTAGAAAGACGCCAATAATAATGATCTGATTCATACGAAATGAATTAATGAATCTTATGACGGACACCGTTTTCTTTGTTTTGTTTTGGTTTGGTTTGGTTTGGTTTTGGGGTTTTGTTTGTTTTTGTTTGTTTGTTTGTTTGTTTGTTTGTTTTTTCTGTTCTCAGTTTTCTTTATGAACACAATTTAACTTTTTTCATTGGTCTGTTTTTGACAAAAGGAAGTAAGACGAAGTGAATAATTTTTATTTTAACTGTTCTGTTTTAAATTGGAAGGGACAAGTTGATGAGATAAATATGTAATTGGAGAATCCTTTTGAAAACATCTGCAATTAAAGATAATTTCATTCTTCTTGTTTAATAAGGTACTAGTATGATTTATTATGAAAATTGATTCGGTCAAGCAACACTTGCAATGCCTATCTAATAGGTGGCGGACTTCTTTTGTTTTTTAACTTTTTTTTTACATGGTGGTCACCACTTATCAAGGCCCGGAAGCCACTCAGGGATAAGGGTTATTGCAAGTACATTACGTTAGTGTGGAGATGTGATGAAGTGTTCACTTAAGGGAGCGGTTCATTAGGAATTTGTTAACGTTGGACTTGAACATATCCAAGTTGTAGTCAGGTGGGAAGCAGGCAGACGAAACAGAGTTCCACAGGCGTGGAGTTCTAAGAAAGAAGCTTTGTTCATGGAATCCACGTTTTGATTTAGGCATAGATAAAGAGTGGGTGAAATTTTTCACGGTGGATTCAGCTAGACGGGTGTTTTTCGTGAAAGATTGGCGAGGGGGGACCAGAGATTGGAGTTCAGACGAGCACCTGCCATGGAAATAACGATAAAACAAGGATAGGCTCGCAACGTCTCTTCTGTGGGAGAGAGGTTGCAGGGTAGAGAAAAGGGCATCCCCCACTAAGCCACGAAGTCTATTTTGTACTCTGTCAAGGCAGGATAGGCTGTTTTTAGCAGCTCCTGCTCAGATATGGCAGCAGTATTCCATCTTTGGACGTACTTGGCTTTTATATAGATAGAGAATTGCATCAGTAGTGAGATATCTTCTGGAGCGGTAGGAGGATCCCACCATCTTTCCAGCGATCTTGGCAACAGACTTGATGTACGTGTTCCATTTCAGATCAGGCGTAAAGGTCAAACCCAGAAGCTTGTCAAAACTATAAACCATTTAATTAGTTTTATTTTTTTTATTACTTACATGATTATGCAAAGATTTAAAATTTGAGAGGCTTATATTATTAAATATGTGTTTATGTAAATATGTAAAGTAACCTGTCCTAAAACGAAAGAATGACCAGGAAATGGGTATCATTTTATGTTAAATGTATGTTAAGTTCTGGAATATTTGTTTTGATTTTGGTTTTTGTCTTTTCGATAGTTTTTCAGAATGTTAACAGGTAATCGCTTAAAGAAAGAAGAATCTCATTTTTGTGGTGGCGGAGGAAATTTCGCTGAGGATATTAATTGAAAATAATCGCGAAAATACGATGTGACGGTGGTTCGGTGGTTAATGACAACGAACGGCCAAACTGCGCGTCCCAAGTTCGAATCTAATTCGTTCCACAAAAAATCACTTTCACTTGAGATATTGTTAACCTTTACGTGAACCCTCTTGTAAGTACCCAATGTCATTCTAGAAATAATTCTGACTTTAAAAATATCGGGGAAACCAATGCCAACAAAAGAATCTCCGGAATCTCACATTATCATTTTTATTGTGAAAATAAAATGGGAAAAATGTGGGATATAGTTCTAATTTGCGTATGGGTTCTTTAAGGGATGTAATTTACTTTAAGGGTTCCACAATGACAAAAAGGTTGAGTAAGCGCTGTTCCAAATTGCAGTTCGAAATTCGAACGTGCGTGGATTACAGAATCAGCTTGACACCTTTCCAACATGCGGATCGCCTGAGAAACGGCAACGGAACTGACGCTATTCATTCTTTGCGAAACGCGCTCTACATCCAAAGCAAAAACCGTGTGTCATTTTTGGAAGAGCAAAAATGGTTATTTTTGATTATTCAAAGCATGTATTTCGACACGCATAAAAAGTAGACACGAGAAACGGCTGCATGACAAGACGGTATAAAAATAAACCCTGTTAAATAGAATGGGGTCTTCTTTTCAATCTCAAGAGACAATGGATACAGCCTGTAAGGATGTCTGAGTAGAGAGTCTACAATGAAGTAAAGATTGCACAATCACAGCAGCACCTCTCATGAGTGGTGGTCCTTTGGGTTTAATGGCTAGAGAGCAGATTGAAAACTAGGCCGGGAAATAAAAAAAAATAGTTTCGTTTCAGTAGACCTAATAATCCAAACAATACATTTCTTTTGACTCTTTTTCAATCTGAACAAGGCGTATAGCGGTGAACGTAAGTGGCTATTATTTGGGATCAAACGTGGGGAGTTGAGAAGCGGGATGTCTGTTCACATTGCATTTAAACTTATGCATGTTAGTACAGTCAGCGAAGCAGGAAACACGAAGGGAATTCCAAAGTCTAGCAGTCCAAGGGAAGAAACTATTAGAAGAAACAATTAGAGTAGAATATTTCCGGCATCTATGAACCTCATCAGTGAAGGGGTGTGATTTTGCTGCTTGTAAAGTTAGTCGGGGTATGTATGTCGACGGTGAAGGGACATAAGTGCTATAAAATTCATCAGATCACATTCCATTTAAGTACTGCAACACTGCGGCGATGGGACAGAGGTTGGAGCTTGGCTGATAGTGCAGAACCTATTATACTTGAGGGGTTTTTTTTATCCTAAGATGGAGACAATAGTGGTAGATGCACTAGCTCGCATGTGTCAGCAATACTCCATACATGAGCGAATGTAAATATATAGGATACTCTCAGGTATGATATTTTCAAATACAATAGCAAAATCTCACCTGTTTGTTTAAATGTATGTATGTATGTATGCCTAAAACTTTTGACAGAGGCGACGGATTTTCACGAGAACGGTATCGTTTTGAAGCTCAACACTTCGGACGACAAATATCGAAAAATTGGCTAAAAACATTAATTCCTTCATCTTCACTTGGCACTGTTCTATAAGTAGGAGTCACTTTTTTCGCCGATATTTTCGAAAATTATCACCTCTTTTCGATTGACTAGCCTTAATTTAAACCTTCGCCACTTCCGGTTTGGCGATGGAAACAACGGCAAAGACGTCACGTTTTGTTTTTTGTTGTTTTTTTTTGTTTTTTTCAGGTTCTTTTTCTCCTTCACGGTACTAGGTTCAAGCCTACCTGCCTACTACCACATTTTTTTTTTTTGTTCAACACACCTCCAAACACCCGGGCAACGCCGGACATACAAGCTAGTACAATAGAAGGGGACCACTTTCTTTTCGGCAGCTTTGGCAATAATCCAAGTAATAGACAATTATAGTATAAAAGGAATCCCGGACAACACCAGTTAAGTACAATTTATATGTAATAGTGTATTGAATCCTGTACACGAAGAGTTATACATAGAAATTTTACTGGATTATTAATATTAAATAGTCTATCAAAAATAACAATCAGCTTGTTACATCAGTTCCCGCCGTTTCATAAAAACTTTTCAGTTCTAAAATATGTTTTGATGTTTGGCAAAGTGTTATATATCATTAGAAAACACGCATTTTGATTCTACAAGAAAATGGTCATCGTTTTTTTTCTTGTTTTTCAGAACCGTCAAATGGATTGTCAAGTAGATAAAAAAAAAACACACATTTTCGACACTTTCTTCTTTTCGCCTTTAATGGAGGTCAAAAACGAGTGAAGTGACCAAGGATATATGTGCCGTATATGGAGAAAACGCTATAGATGAGAGAACTGTTCAGGATTGGTTTACCAAATTCAAACACGGTAAGTTTGACCTCTATGATGTTCCTAGTTCCGGGAGACCAATCAAGATAGACAAAGACCAACTGAGGGTTCTTTTGAAGGAAGATGGCCATCAGACATGTGGAGAATTGGTTGAAAAGATGAAGTGTGATTTTGCAACAATTCCACGCCACCTTCAGTCGATGGGAATCTCACAAAAACTTGGAGCTTGGGTTCCACACGAACGTACTTTTGCTGTTTGACTTCTTTGATTTTCTTTAAAAAAAAAAAAAAACAAAAAAAAACGGCGGGAACTTATGCAACAACCTAATAAATATTTTTCAAAAAAAGGGGGGATTAAAGAATCTCAGTTTTAAAAAATAGGTTGGAATCCTTAAGTTTAACTACTTTACTAAATGGAAAAATAAAGTATGTCATTTAGTAAGTAAACTTTTTATTAAAAACGACCAAAAGTTATAGCCTCTTGGCTTAGAATGGGTGCTTTATGATAAATTAATTGTTGAATATAGTTAGATTTGTGCTGATTTTTTAAAGTTAAATACGAATTCCTGTTAAACTGTGTATCGAACGGATAACATAATAATTGATTTGCTTCACCTTATCATAACAAAGGTATATCCAAAATTTCAGCCAGATTAGCACTGTAGTTTCTGCAAAAATCTTTTAGAGTAAATGTGGTATTGTGGTGACTAATTCCTATTAATTCCTAACTATGCATCGAACGGATACAATAATTCTTAGTGCGTTGCACTAGGTGTATCAGAATTTTTGTAGGAATTTTTGACACCCCTAACACGAAACTACGAATAAAATATTAAAAAAACTCGTAATTTCTCATTTAAAAATGGGTTGTTTATTTTCTTTATGGATTATACTTCCAAAATAAACTATTAAAGTTGTTTTAAAAGTAATAGAAATATTTTTTTTAACAGTAATGAATTTTACGAACTCAATATTTTTCAATTTTTAAACTTTAAAAATCTATAAACATTTTTCTATTGATTCAATTTTTACGATATTTTCAGGGTCAATGTGAAATTTTATGTTCTTTCCAATAAACCGAATATAATATTTTAGACAAACATTTTTTTTAATTCACGCTCCCCCCCTCATTTTCAAGTGTCTATGAAAAAGTAAATAATTAATTTACTCACCAAAGTTTTATATATCACAAATTGAAGAGAAAAGGTCAATAAATAATATATTCAAATTTAAAACAAAAAAAGTACTGTTTTTTAGAAATTTACCTGTAAAGTTCGAAGTTTAAAACCTTTTTTTTTAAACCACGTTGTTTTTTTGTTTTTTGGGGTTTTTTTTAATGAAACCTCAGTCCTTCTCCTTTAATTGAAAAAAAATTAGGGCTTGAATTACATTTTTCGAGTAGTTATAAGCTTGGAAAGACGGGGTGGAATTATTCACGCCTTCCATTTTGAAATGTCTATTAAAAAGTAAATAATTAATTTACTCACCAAAGTGTTATATATCACAAATTGAAGAGAAAAGGTCAATAAATAATATATTCAAATTTAAAACAAAAAAAGTAGCGTTTTTTTAGAAATTTACCTGTAAAGTCCGAAGTTTAAAACCTTTTAAAAAAAACACGTTGTTTGTTTGTTTTGTTTTTTTTTTTTGTTCTTGTTTTGTTTTGTTTTTTAATGAAACCTTGGTCCTTGCTCCTTTAATTGAAAAAAAAATAGGGCTTGAATTACATTTTTCGAGGAGTTATAAGCTTGGAAAGACGAGGTGGAATTATTCACTATTTTTCACGAAAATTCTGACACACCTAGCGTTGCACCTTTTCATAACAATGGTTCATACAAAATTTCCGAACAAAATTTTGCCGGACAAAATGTTGAGTATAATTTACTTATTCTCTTGTTCGATCGAGTTGGCGCTACATAATCACATACTTCTTTAAGTGTTTTAATCACTTGTGTTTAAATCATCTTTAAAAGCATACCTTGTATTCTCGCGACGTTGCCATCGAGTGCGTGTGCATTGTTCCTCCAAGAACTGAGGACATTCCGTTAACTGCCATCAAAAAGATATTGGACATGTGATTAACATTAATAATCCAGTTGTCAGAGTAGGATCTTAGAAGATAATGAGTTATTTACCGTTGTGTACATTAGGTGTCAAGATTAGAGGTGGGGGGAAAGAGTGAGAGGTGGATTATTTGAGGTCATCGCTTAATTACTTAACGTTCTTTTAGACAAATGTTTTCTGTAAGATTAACATAATTCTTCAGCCTGGCCGAGTTAAATATGGAAATTTAGATATAATGTTATTATTTTGATGGTTTATAAAAATGATTAAACTAAAAAATCAAAAAAATCTCATTTTAGAATTCTTAGGTTTAACAACGTTGTTACTAGAAGAATGAAGTGCTAGTAAACTGGGACTCTCAAAAGATTTTATTAAATCTCTCTCTCTCTCTCTCTCTCTCTCTCTCTCTTCTTCTTCTTCTTCTTCTTTCTTTCTTTCTTTCTCTCTCTCTCCCTTTCTGTCCTATGTTGACGCCATATTCGATTCTATATTATTGACTTCCGTTCTAACGAATTTTACCTTTTGAAATCACTACTATATATTAGGTACAATATAATAATCGATTGAGAATTGGCTCTTTAATAATAAGCACGAAATCCGAATTAATTAAAATATCCTCCTTAAGTGTATTTTCAACCAGGCAACGCGGGCGGCCTGCTAGTTCATCAATAAATCTGTATAAAGGAGAATTGTCTGTCTGTCTGTCTGTCTGTCTGTCTGTTTGTGTGTGTGTGTGTGTGTGTGTGTGTGTGTGTGTGTGTGTGTGTGTGTGTGTGTCTCTCTCTCTCTCTCTCTCTCTCTCTCTCTCTCTCTCTCTCACGAATTTTACCTTATTTCATATAAGGTAAATCATATGACCACTTTATGATCCTTGACTGAAACGCTTTCTTTTTAGTAATGAGATTTTAAAAAGGTTCAGGAACTCCTGACAACGACAAGGACGTCGGATCTAAAGTGTTGCTTCCAAATCTTCAGTTAGTTTGACTCTTATATCAACTGATTAACTGGGATACCGCGAAACACGTTCAAACAGCTTTGCTTTATATAGAGGAAAAGAAAAGGAGAGGTTAGAAATATTATTCTCTGACTGTTAACGACCAAAGGAACGTTTAGCAAAAGTAGTCTAATTGTGACGTGTGTGAGGGGTGGCGGGGTTGTGTGGACCTCGGCCGCCGGCGCAGGTCAATATATGTGTATATTTTATGGCTCTGATAATTTAGCGCCTTGTCAACCGGTCTGTCGCCGAGGCTCCTTTTTACGGGCTTTGAAATTCATGCGCTGAATTTTCAAAGAACTATTAAGATGTCCGACGTGTTTTCTTAAAATACGACATGGCGTTCTTTTCGAATGCATAAACAAAAATAACTGAGGTATCAAATCTATGTCGGGATTTTTAAATTTTCTTATTGTAGATGACGTGTTCCGAACGTTAGAAATTTGTTTCTGTTTATTAAAACGAGTAGGCTAGCAGGAAGATGCGGCATTGCACGGGGGTAGAATGAAAAAAAATCCACATTCTTTTCTTTTTTTCGCCCAGCTATAACGCTATATTTTTTTTTTTTTTTAATTAGATTTTATACATGACTAGAAGGCTGCCCGGCGTTGCCTGGGCGTAAAATACGCTTAAATATATTTCAATTTATGCAAATTTCGTATTTACTATTATCAAGCCAATTTTCTATTGATTATTATATTATGGCCAATGTATAGCGGTGCCTGGTCGGCGTGAACCGATCACACGCACACACACACACACACACACACACACACACACACACACACACACACACACACGCACACACACACACACACACACAGACGTAATGTTGCTAGTCTCCGTCTTTTCTATAAATCCTATTATGGCATATGCTCTTCAGAATTGTCTTATTTATTCGCCGCTTCTTTTGTTTGAATTCGCTTGATTCGTTGATCTTGTGATCTCCATCAATTTCCTGTTTTGCTACCTCATCGTAACACAGCTTCCTATTCCAGTAGGTTTTTTTCTTCTAAGAACCGCAAGCTTGTGTAACTCTCTCTTTCTGCAAACTGTTTTCCTCCTGCTTTTAAGCTTCATCTTTCCAATAGTAAGGTCGATAGGCACCTCAGGTCTTTGCGAAAATCATCTTTCACTCTTGTTAACTCTTTACATTAAGTGGCTTCACGCCTTGTCTGGATCGATTTCCATAGAAACATATCCTTGCGCATTTTTCTATTTGAGAACTTTCTGGAGTATATATATATTTTTTTGTTTGACAAATCCACGGAAGGAGATAACCAATATTGACATGCAAATATTTATTTATCGCCATGAACAAAACCGAATTGTAAAATGTACTGAGATTTTTATTTTGAAAAAAAAAAGTGATTGGAAAAATACACTTTGGACTTTGGAATCTAGCAAAATTGTCATTTATTTATATATGCTCTACTGTTATATCAAGCTTCTAGTTTTAAAAGGATTGGCATGCATAAAGAATAGATAATATTATTTCAAGCATGCATTTTTATAAACCTGTGTGCGTGTTTGTGTGTGTGTTTGTGTTTGTGTGTGTGTTTGTGTTTGTGTGTGTGCTTGTGTTTGTGTGTGTGTTTGCGTTTGTGTGTGTGCTTGTGTTTGTGTGTGTGTTTGTGTTTGTGTGTGTGTTTGCGTTTGTGTGTGTGTTTGCGTTTGTGTGTGTGCTTGTGTTTGTGTGTGTGTTTGTGTTTGTGTGTGTGTTTGTGTTTGTGTGTGTGCTTGTGTTTGTGTGTGTGTTTGTGTTTGTGTGTGTGTTTGCGTTTGTGTGTGTGCTTGTGTTTGTGTGTGTGTTTGCGTTTGTGTGCGTGCTTGTGTTTGTGTGTGTGCTTGTGTTTGTGTGTGTGCTTGTGTGTATGTATGTGTTTGCGTGCTTATGTTTTTTTGTTTGTGTGTGTATGTGTGTGTTTGCGTGATTGTGTGTGGTTTTTTGTGTGTTTGTGTGCGTTTGTGTGTTTGTTGTGTTTGTGTGTTTACGAGTGTTTGTGTGTGTGTTTGTTTGTGTGCGTGTGTGCTTGTGTGTGTTTGTTGTGCTTGTGTGTGTGTGTTTGTTTGTATGTGTACATTAACTTTATAATAGCTTATGGTGGTAGTGGATTATTATTATTATTATTATTATTATTATTATTATTATTATTATTATTATTATTATTATTATTATTATTATTTTAATGTATTATAGATTTGAGTATTTTATTGAGAAAAAAAATCGTTTCATATATATATATATAAAAAATTCTTTACAAAAAGTTGGGAAGTTATGGCCGCGGCGCTATAACACGGTCGTCTCGCTTTGTTGGCGTCCTTTTAAATCGTTCTCCGACAGATCGACATTTTACCTTTCTTTGTCCGGCATGATCACGAACACATTCAGGGTTTCACTTATTTTTAGCGCCCTCTTTTATGCTCGTAACTTCGCTTTTTTTAAAACATCAAGACATATACTTTTTATCTATTTTTTATCTCATTTTTTTTTTTTTTAGGAAAATCAAAATGTCTACACGTATTTCAACTTTTTATTATTAATTTTTTTAATTATTTGTTTGATACGGCGATTCTTCGATCGTAGGAGCCGTGACATACAGGATTGATAACAGGGCAGTGGACCTCGAGGAACCAAATTGATAGCGCAGAGAGGAGGAGCGAAGCGGTTACATCTACTCATATTCAAACTTTCTCACTGTCTCATAATATTTCTTGCCATTTGAAATGTTAGGGTTTACTATTTAGGATCGTATCTAGCAGGGCACTGTGAGGAGTAGAACAGCTAGTGATGTTCACATTACATTTAAACTTCTGCAGAGTGGTGTACAGTCAGGGAGAGAATTTCAAGATCTAACAAACAGGCCGAGGGAAGTAATTAGAGCATCTAAAGACCTCTACAGTGAAGAGGTGGGATTTTGCAGCTCGACGGAGTAGTGGAATGCATGTATGTCGAAGAAGGCACAAAAAGTACTTGTAAAACAAATACAGAGGTGCCACTTTGCGGCGATGAGACTCAGGTTCGATTTGGTTTTTAGCCGGTAAAGTTGCTGTGAAGGGGACAATTAAAAAAAAAAATGATCTTCGCCTCACATTAGTCGACTACACCCGTTTTCTTTCTGCGCATGCACTTATTAAAAGTTATAAGTCAAATAACTTTATTTTTGCAACTTTTGTGCATGTATGGATTTAGGTCATATGCTAACTAATACGCCGGGAGAGGCGTATGTTTTGGTTTCGATTCTAGCTGATGACACTCAAGTCATTTTTTAACTTTTGAAATCACTTCTGTATATTAGGTACAATATAATGATCGACTGAGAATTGGCTCTTTAATAATAAACACGAAATCCGAATTAATTAAAATCTCCTCTTTGAGTGTATTTTCGACCGGGCAACGCCGGGCGGCCTGCCTGCTAGTTCCTCTATAAACGTGTATAAAGGAGAATTGTCTGTCTATATGTCTCTCTCTCTCTCTCTCTCTCTCTCTCTCTCTCTCTATATATATATATATATATATATATATATATATATATATATATATATATATATATATATATATATATATATATATATCTGCAGAGAAAGGAATAGGATGGGTAGAGGAAAAAGAGAGTATGGGCAGAGGAAGAAAGAAAATTGGGAAGAGGGAGAGAGAAGAAAGATAGTGAGACGGATAGAGATAAAAGCTTCAATAGAAGTCATGTTACAATTTTGATCCGAGCAACCAACAACGGGTGGCCTAGCCCATTATTGACAAATCTGCCCATGTTATTATTACAATACAAAAATGCTAGCATTAAGAATTGATTATATAATGTTAAATTAAATTTTAAAAAATTCTTAATGTTGCAATATTTTAAGTTATAAATTTAGTATATTTTTTACTAGAATATCTTGCCATTTTCTTTTCCAGTTTTAACAACTAGTTCTTTACTTTTCCATGTTTAAGCTTAACCATATTACTTTTCATTCTCGCATTTTTCTATTGTAATCCATGATTTTTCCAGGCTTCAGTAAATTCACTTGTTTTTTGTTTAATTCCAGTCTTATTTTTTTTTTGCCCCCATAAAGATAACATACACATATGTAATAACAATGTACGGCACTCGTCTGCTTTCAATAAAATCGCCCTAATTATCTCCCTTTCATTCTTTCATCCTTTCATTCTTTCTGTTTCATTTGTTACTTCTCTTTTCGCGAGAGTGGTGAATTGATAGCAACAGTAGTCGCTGAAGCGACGTGGTTGCTATGGAAACCAGTCATAAAAAAGCTCGTTCACTTCCTTACGAATTTTTAAGATTTTGAACACCAGTAAATTCATCATAACTTTTGTTTTACTGAACGAAAATTGAAATTTTTTTCACAATATAGCTGAGAATGTGATCTTTATACTGTAATAATTGTTTGAAATTTGGTTGAAAACGAGTGAGCGGTGAAGCTTTAAAGCAGTTCTAAATGACTAAAGCTGCCACAACCATATATTCAAACGGTGCCCGGAAAACTCGTCCATTTTTGCTAAGTAGGAAAACTGGTCCCTTAGTAAATACATATCAATTTCTTATTTTAACGATATTTTTGGAGTAATAAAAAAAAAATAATAAACAAAAAAAAAATATCTTTTGAAAACAAAACATATCAATTGAAAACACATTTTATTATTGTTCTTGAAGGAGATATTGTTTTTAAAAGAGACTATATCCCCCATAATATTTTTCTTTTAATATTTTTACTTGTTTACTATTGTGTGTTTGTTTTTTTAAATAAAATCGATTTTCTAAGTGTCCATTTTCTACTCAACTGGCTAAGTTGTTAGTAGTTTCACTTATTTTAAAGCGTTTATTTTATTTAAAAACGAAAATACAGACCGCATATTTAAACAAAAATATTTATACTTATTTACTGTTGTGTTTTAAAAGGCAAAATCGATTTTTCTACTAGCTAGCTAAGTTGTTAGTGGTTTAATTTATTTTGAAGCGTTTATTCAGAAAAAAAAAGTAGCGTCGAGTGTTACGTAAGAACGAGAAGTAATATCTGACATGAGGGGATCACATCTTAGGGGTCTTGATAATCGCTAAAAAAAATAGAAAATTAAAGAAAATACTGAGGGAGATTTCGTTTTAAAAAGAGACCTCGCCATCCAAAAGAAAATAAATTTTAATATTTCCCTCAAAAAACAAAACGATAGACAACAACAAAAAATGAAATTAAAAAGATTCTTTATAAACGGTGGAGGAGTTTTCGATAAAAAGATTAATAAATTTCTTTATCGATTATTTTTTTCTCTTAATGATTGATTTAACAATATTGAAGTAAAAATAAAACAATTAAAAATGAGTTAACGCGAGATTTTCAACACACGGCATCTCTCCCGCCAAAAAATGTTCCGCTTTTTATTTATTAGTTAATTACAAATTTTTTCTAGTATTTAGGCATTAAATTTTCTTATTTAAACGATATTTTTTTGGAGTAATAAAAAAAACTAATAAAAACAAAACAAAACAAAAAATAATAAAAAAAAAAAACGGGGAGAGATTCGATTCTTCGGTACTTTTTTGTTTTGGTTTTTAGTTCCATTAGTTTGTTTTTTTTTTCTTTTATATTAAATCATGATGCACTATTTAAAATTATAATTTTATCAAATATCTACATTTATTGTCACTCTATCAAATTTTGCAAAATTGAAAATTCCGAAGTATAACAACAACAACAACAACAGCAACAACAGCGACAACGATTATTCTAAAGAAATACTATCATTACGCAACATCCAATTTATAAATAATTCTAAGTATAACTTTTCGATAAGTTGAACTATGTAAATTTAATACGGTCAGTGAGCAAAAGTTTGTTTTATCTGAACGTAAATTTATTTATTTATTTATTTATTATTATTATTATTATTATTATTATTATTATTATCATCATCATTAATATTATTATTATCATTATTATTATTATCATTATTATTATTATTATTGGCTCACATGGAGCTTTCACACAAGTCAACAAACGATCTGATTGGAAACCTTTGGTGTTTTCTGGAAGCTGAGTGACAACAAGTCTCCCCAGACGTCCAGCTCTCTCCACCTCCTTCGATAGCATTTGCAAATGAATTTGCATCATCGACACCACCTCTTACCATTGATTTCTCGCTGGCAGTGGCCATTGGTTAATGCTGGAATTTGAGTGGCATTCAGCCTCCCCAAGGTCCTAGTTGTCTTTGCGCTTGTCCAGCCGAGGTCTGGCTAGTGCTCTCTCCTCGGCCTTTCAGTCCTTCTTTACCCTTCTAGGCTCTGTGGTATCACTTTTTTTATTGGGGGGAGCGGTGATGAAATAATGGAGGGGCATGATGGGAGTGTAGAACTTGTAGATATGCAGCTTCGGTGCTCTTCATTTCCTGTAACGCTTATTCGTTATATTGTCTTCTTGTATTATTCTCCGCATTCAATGGGGTTTTCTTAATATTTTAGTCGTTTTCATTATCGTTAGTCGTTGTACTTTTGCAGTTATTCCTCTGATTCCAATTTCTGCCATTCTTTTTTCGAAGTTTTTCGGAATTGTTCCTAGTGCTCCTACTATTATCAGTACTATTTTGATTTTCTTCATCATCCAAATCCCTTTTAACTCTCTGGCTAGCTCTGTGTATTTGCTTCGTTTCTCCTTTTCTTTCATACTCACCCCGTGGTCAGCTGGGACAGCAAAGTCTACGATTTGACAGGATTTTTCTTTCTTGTTAATTATTACGACATCTGGTCTTCTTGCTTGGATGGGTTTGTCCGTCTGTATGTTCATGTTCCATAGGATTTTGTGGTTCTCGTTTTCGAGTGCTGTTGCGGGTTTATGCTTGCACCATTTGTCTGTACGCTCAAAATGAAGTCGTTTGCACAATTCCCAGTGCACCGCCCTTCCCACTTGGTCATATCTGCTTTTGTATTCCTTTTGGTTCAGTTTGCTGCATTCACTTACTATATGGTTTATCGTTTCGTCTCTTTGTCCACAGTGTTTACATTTGCTGTTTTCTTGTGTTTTATCGATCATTGTTTTGATATGGTTGGTTCTTATTGAATTATCTTGTGCTGAAGTTATTAGAGATTCAGTTTCTCGGTTTATATGTCCTTTTCGCATCCATGTCCAGGTGTTTTCGTTATTCTCATCTTTTGTCATTCATATGAATCTTCCGTGGAGTTGTTTCTCTTCCCATTTCTCTTTTCTCGTTTTGTCGTTTGTCTCTCTGTTTTCTGTTTTGTTGGGGGGGGGGGTTCAGTGTCTCTCGCTTCCATAATTATCCTTTCAGTGTTTTGCATTATGTATTTTTCTAGTTCTTTTTTTTCGTGTCCTTCACAGTCTTCTATACAGATCAGTCCTCTCTCCCGCCGTCTTTCCTTTTCACGTAGAGTCTGTCAATATCATCCTATGAGTGTTGTGCATTATGCATGGTTATGAGTTTCCTGGTTTTCTGGTCGACTTGTCTCAGTTCTTCTTTTGTTCACCCTATAAACGATCCAGAGTATCTTACTAGTCATACTGCCCATGTATTTATACCTTTTATTAGATTTCTTCTATATAATTTCATTTCCAGGAGTTTTCTTATTCTCCTGAGATATTCCTTTCCAATTTTCTTTTTCATTTCTGTTGCTCTGATGGTGTCCGCTTCCAGAATTCCCAAGTATTTATAGTCGCTGTTCCCCCAGTGGCCTCATTTTTGTTTGGTTGGGTAGTACCATGCCTTCTGTCGTTTCCAGTTGTCCCTTTCTTATAACTAGTCGTGCGCACTTTTCCATTCCAAATTCCATTTGGATATCTTGGCTCAAGATTCTGGTAGTGTTAATTAGTGTCTCTAGCTCCTTTTCGGTCCTTTTCGGTTCATTTTTTCCTCTGTATTGGAGAACTTGTATCCGGCTTGGCACTTTCTCAGAATACTGTTCAAGGGCATCATGGCTATGATGAACAGTAGTGGTGATAGTGAGTCTCCTTGAAAGATGCCGATTGGATGTTAATTTCTGTTAGGTGTTGTCCATCAGCTGTCAATTCCAGTCTCCATATTTTCATTGCATTTTCTATTACGTTGGTGATCCCGCTTGGTATTTTATACATTTTTAGGCATTCTATTATCCATGCTTGGGGGATCCTGTCGTACGCTTTTTTGTAGTCGATCCATGCCATGGCTAAATTCTTTCTCCTTCTTTTTTACCTCCTTTAGGATCTTTTGATCTATATATAACAGGTCATGTGTTCCTTTTTTTCCTTTTTAGCATCCTTTCTGCTCCTCGGGGATGAGTCCACGATTATTCAGGGAATGGTAGATTTGTTCCCTCAGTTGTGCTGTCAGTATCTTCCACATAGTTGGTAAACACGTGATTGGCCTATAGTTGCTGGGGACGGTTCTTTTCTCCGTGTCCTTCTGTAGCAGTGTGGTTCTACCTTTTGTCATCAAATCTGGCACGTTTGCTTCCTGTATTCATCTTCTCAGGTTTTGGACTAGCCTTTCGTGTAAGGTTGTGAATTTTTTGAACCAGTATGCATGTATCCCGTCGTGCCCTGGTGCTCTCCAGTTTGCCATTTTTCCTATGGTTTTCTTTAGGGTTTCCTTGCTGATTTCATTCACTGTTCCTTCTTCTATTTGTTGTAACTCTTCTTTCATATCTTTCAGCCATTCGGCATTTCTATTGTGATCTCGTCGCTCTTCCACTATTTTACTCCAGTAGAGTTTTGTTTCTGTCGAATTTGGTTGTTCTGTTTTTGTTTTTCCTCCGTTCACACTTTAATAGAATTGGCTTTCATTAGTTTAAAATGTTCTGTTTTGTTTGCATTGTTCAGATTTATATCCATATCCTCTCAATCTCGCTTCTTTTGCTTTTATTTTTTGGTCCAGTTCTTCATGTTTCTTGTTTAGCCTCTTCCTGTCAGTTATATCTCCAATATTCCGTTTACTCCACATAACTTTCTTCCTGTTGATCATTTTGGTTTCTTTTTTTATGTTTGTGAGTATTTGGGTTTCTAGTCTTATTTCCCATCCAGGTTTTGTCGATCCGCTTGTCCCCGGTTGTTTTTCTGATTTGAGTTTCATACTTACCATTTTGGCGCCTGCGTAAATCAGGTTGTTTAAGTCTGTGATTGTACTTGTTGGGATATGGGGGAGGAGTTTGTTAACCTTCTCTGTTTCAGTTTTTAATTTCTTCTGCTCTTGGTTTCTTAGCGATGGGAGCTTTGTTTTTTCTTCGTTCATCAGCTGTATTATTTTGTTTATTTCATTTGTTTCATTCTCTGTTAGTTCTGTTTCCTTGTTCTCGGTTTCCACGTTTGTAAACTTCGTTCTTTGTTGGTCGTCGGCCTTTGGTGTTTTTACTTGTGAGGCTTCAACTTGTGGGGTTGCTCTATGTGCGGTTCCGTTGGGGGATGCTTCTTGTTCAGTTTCATAATTTATTTTTCGCTGAATTTCTGTTAGTTCTAGTTTAAAGAGCCAACCTTTCTTGAGTATCAGTCTTGCTTGGTCCGCAATTCTTTGTTCTGTCGTATGGTAGTCACTGGTTTCATAGTTCTTTCATTCGTTTCCGATAACCTCCATATCTATATTATTATTATTGTCATTATTATTGTTATTGTCTTTATTATTATTATTATTATTATTATTATTATTATTATTATTATTATTAGGAGCAAAGTGTAGTATCTGTTCTGATATTACACTTCACCTTTTCTGTCCTCGGTCAGTGGAAGAGAAATCCTTCTTGACTGAGAATTTTTATTTTTGTTCCTATCCAGAGTGCCCCATTTTATGAGCTAGGTTTTCCCCACATTAAAAACCGACCTTGTGTCTAACTCTACCCTTGTGAAGAGAGAAGTAACTAGAAACATGGAAATATTAACAACTGAAAAAGGACAAGATATGCTTGGTTTTGAAGGATATATTTGCATAGAACATTAAAATAATCGTTGTCGTTGTCGTCGTCGTCGTCGTTGTTGTTGTTTTTATACTTCGGAATTTTAAATTTTGCAAAATTTGATAGAACGACGATAAATGTTGATAATTGATAAATTATAATTTTAAATAATGCATGGGAGCATTTAATATAAAAGAAGAAAAAAAACTAATAGAATTAAAAAACAAAACAATAAAGTACCGAAGAGGAATCGAATCTTTCCCTGTTTTCTTTTTCTTTTTTTTATTTTGTTTTGTTTATTATTATTTTTTATTACTCCAAAAGAATGTTAAAATAAGTAAAATTTAATGTCTAAATACTAGAAATAAAAAAAAAATTGTAATGATAGTTAATTACTAAATAATTAAATAACTAAGCGAAACATGTTTTGGCGGGAAAGGTGCCGTGTGTTGAAAATTTCTCGTTAACTCGTCTTTAATTGTTTTTATTTTTAATTCAAAATTGTTAAATCAATTGTTAAAAGAAAAGGTAATCAATAAAGAAATTTATTAATAATCTATTTTATCGAAAACTCCTCTACCGTTTATAAAGAATAGTTTAATTTCAGTTTTTGTTGTTGTTTATCATTTTGGGTGCAAGTCTATAAATGGGCCACAGCAAATCTTTTATACAATAAAAATCTGAAAAAAAATCTTTATAATGTACGTACTCGTCACTGCATGAAGATGTCATATTCCAAAAATTACGTAAATCGATCAAGTAGTTTTTTTTTTTTTTATTAAAGAAAATCAAATATTATCGGAGGTTTAAGCGAAGATTTGGCACGCGCCATCTTGTTTGAGAGATAACGCCACTAACGACCCCTGGCGGAAATGTGGGTCAACGAGGACAGTACATGCAGACCATCGAATATTTTATCAATCAAGTTTTTTTTTTTTTAACAAAATCAAATTTTACGATTTTCTAAATAAATTGACTTCTTTTAATAAAGAAAATGTGGAAAACACTATTTTTTCTTTTTTGTTCGTCTGAAAACAGACTTTAATAAACGAAATACTTTTTTTTTTTTTTAGAAAAACAAATTTTACGATTTTTAGGGATAATAAATAACTAAATTGCTATTTTTTCTTTTTTTTTTTTTTTTACTGAATAAACGCTTCAAAATAAATTAAACCATTAACAACTTAGCCAGCTAGGGAGAAAAATCGATTTTGTCTTTTTAAAAAACAACAATAAATAAGTAATTATATATTTTTTTTAATTACGCGGTCTGTAGTCTCGTTTGTGAACAGAATAAACGCTTTAAAATAAGTGAAAATACTAACAACTTAGCAAGTTAGGTAGAAAACGGACACTTAGAAAATCGATTTTTTAAACGGCAGAAAACAAGTAAAAATGTTTTTGTTTTTTTTTAATAGTATAGAGATATAGTCTCTTTTAAAAACAATATATCCTTCAAGAACTGTAATAAAATGTGGTTTCAATCGATATTTATTCAATAAGGGACCAGTTTTCCTACCTAGCAAAAAGGGGCAAATTTTCTGGGGACGAGTTTTCCTAAATTCCTTTAAACACGGTAGTGTTTTGAATGATATTGAAAACACGTGATCTGCTCAGTTTACTCAAAAATGATTGAAATTTCCCACCATCTGGAACTGAAACCTGGACCGCTGGGCGCTGATCTGTTCAAAGAAGAGACGTGTAAAAAAAAAAAAAAGAAAAGAAAAAAGTTTTTTTTTTTTTTTGATGTTTTGTATAATTTCATAAACTTTTAAATTTATCGCTGATTCGATGGATTGTCGTCTCTCTTTGTTGGGCGCGTGTTATTTATTTATTTATTTATTTATTTAATTTAAAAAATCACAATTTTTAGACTTCTTTGTTTCGCCTCATCACGACCATATTCATTCACAATGTCACGTATTTTAGCCTTGCTCGTTTTTTTTTTTTTTTTTTTTTTTTTTTGCTGTGCACACTTTCCGTTTATTAAACCCTCTGTTTATTGCATGTATTATGTTTCTTATAATTTTCGTTAACGTAAATCCACACACACACACATACACACACACACACACACACACACACACACACATATACATACATATATATATATATATATATATATATATATATATATATATATATATATATATATATATATATATATATATATATGCGTATATGTTTACGCATTTTTAGATGTATAGGATTTTCGGTAAATTCTTACTTTAACTGCAACTTAACACTTTACAAATTTTACAAATATTCGGGTATGCTGAAAACGAATATCGCATTCAAATTTGGGGTAGACAAATAGTTTTCTGGATATTAAGACATTTTTTGCAATGTATTACTTAATGAATATCAGTGGGGAGTCGGTATTCTTAACATGAGGGGCAGGGGTGATTTGTAACATCCAGGCGCATTAGTACTTGTTCAGTTAAAGAAGAACAACATGGCTGCCAGTGAAAAAATAAGGAATTACATTGGATAATAAAGGTATTAATATCTAGAAAACTATTTGTCTGTCCCAAATTTAAATGTGATATTCGTTTTCAGCATAATAATCATTTAAGATGAAAACGTTCTAGCATACGATATGTATATATATTTATGACAGCCCCTTTAAGAAATTCGTTATTTATCGTTGAGCACTTTCAGTTGAATTAAAGTCGGTCAATTTAGGGCTTATGCATAGATCATCGTATAACGATTAGATCACTGTCTGGCTGACGTAAAGAACATTTAAAATTAAAATGTTTAAACTCAACGTTATTTCACGCGGTTAATGGTAGCCGAATGGATACGGTCTTTGCTAATCGAGACAGAGATGTCTCGTGTTGCCGAGTTCGAATCTGCACTGAAGATTCCCGAAAGTATGAAACACTAGTGTCTGTAGGTATTTAATTATTATAGTAAAAAATAATTATATATATATATATATATATATATATATATATATATATATATATATATATATATATATATAATCATTTACTATAATAATAATTAAATACCTACAGACACTAGTGTTTCATCCTTTCGGGAATCTTCAGTGCAGGGTGTCACGATTAACACCAGGCGATGGATTCGAACCCGGCGAACCTGCTGCTTATTTAACCACTAAGCAATGTTCACTATCTGTTTGTAAAATAGTAGCTCGAATAGCTCGGCCTGTGTTCTTGGCCTTCGGACCAGGAGCAAAAAAGTAATCAGTTCTGGTCAATGTGGGTAGGGGGCAATCCTTCATATCCGGCAATTAGATTTGGTCAATGTGAGGAAAACCCTTCATATGAGACAATTGCTATTTTTGGTACCTGCCAGAGTGCCCCCCCTTGGGGGAGCTGGTTTTCCTCCCCTCATTAAAAAAAAACGGCCTTGTGCCTAATTTGTTCAGTGGGGAAGCAAATAAATACAAACTCGAGCACTGTTAAATGATGGGCAAATGGGCAGCTGTATGTGGATAACTATATTAAGCCGCCTCCCTCTTTGGGTTGAGCACTGTCGTAAATGTATCTTACTCGTTGCTTATTTAGCGATTAAGCGAAGCTCGCTATTTATTTGTTAGTAAAAAAAATAGTAGCTCGAGATAGGCAAACGCTTACTTATTAGGCATTTGATGAATCATTTGCGAGTACTGATCCATAGTTCTGTGGTTAGAGCTGTCAACGTGTAGGTTCGATCCACGGCTAGAGAAAGGTAATAGTCTAGCGGCATTGATGAGTTACGATACAACGAAACAGTACTGTATGTGGATGACTATATATATATATATATATATATATATATATGTATGTATATATATATATATATATATTTCTCTAGATAATATATTTTCTAATATATATCAATCCTTATTTAAGAAGCTCAATGTAATTACAGAGCAATATAGAGAATAAATGACAAAAAGTTATATTCCAAAATTCATGTGTTGACCATCTTATAATTTATTCCTTTAATTCAGTTGACTTATGCAATTCTTGACAGTATCTGTTTCGTAGCGCAAAGTCAATCACTTAATTATTATATCAATCAGTGGTCTTAACTCATTAGAAGAATGGTCTCATTAGAATAAATAGCAACAATCAATCCATCAAAAGGAATTGAAGTGTGATTTGACATGATTAAAATCCGATAATGGGGTGGTGTGGGGGATGTCACTATCCACTGAGAGGGGGGATGTCACCATCCACTGAGGCGGGGGTGATGTCACTATCCACTGGGGAGAGTAATGTCAATATCCACTCGCGTGGGGTGGGGGTGATGTCACTCCACTGGGAGGGAGTGACGTCACTATCCACTAAGCAACGACTTATGACCTTTTAATAAAAACATATTTCAGTTTTTCGCGAAAAAATCAGACTAGTATTCTAAGTACTTTTGTAGTAAAAAGAAGATATAAAATTGCGGGACAAAAAAATTAACTTTTATATAAAAGCGAAAATGTGTGTATGTATGTTTGTATTATGTATGTGTGTTTGTATGTCTCGCAAAAACTTTCGACACGAGCCACGGATTTTCACGAGATTGGTATCATTTTAAAGTTCCAACCTTCGTCCAACAAATATCGAAAAATTGGCCCAAAACATTAATTTCTTCACCCTAAAATCATCAGTTTTCTACAGGGAGGGGTCAGCAAAAACCGTCCTCTCATGACAAGTTCGCTTCTACGCAAATGGCGTCGGAACATGATTTAGTTTAAATTAAAAAAAAAAACGATCCAATTCCGTCGGCGTTGTCTTAGCTCAATTGCTTTGAACGCGAGGTCATTATATAAAGGTTTTGGGTTCGAATCGTGGTGTGAGGTGTCTTTGTTTTTCGATTTTTTAAATTTTAATATTTAAACAGGGTTATTTAAGCCATTTTTCATGTTCTATGTTTTTTTTGTTCAGATTTTTTAAAGAAGTTTTAACGTTCGTTTTTCTGTCCTCTTTTTCGCGTTTTCTTTTTTTTTTTTTTTGTTTTTCCCATTTTTACATTTAGCATCGTTCGTTTGCCTTACGTTAGTTCTTTTTTTCGATTCGCTTATACTTATGTTTTGATTACCCCCCCTTCCGCCCGAGCACACACACCTCTAAACACCCGGGTAACGCCGGGTACCCCCCGCTAGTTATATATAAAAGACTAGCAGGTTTACTGAGCGTTGCCCGGAACAAAGTGGTAACATATTTCTACTACAATTTTTAAAAATCTCTTTTCTATCTAACATTTGTTCACAATGCCAACCGTATTACTAGTGCTGTAAAGATTGACTGGCGTGTCTCCTCTCCATACCCGACGGGATTCCCATGTGAGAATCCGAAAGTACACTCAGAAAGCCGGCAAAAGACCAAGTACTCCAATGGGCCTCTGGTAGAAAAAGAAGAGGACAGAAATGAACTGGAGCAGACAATCAAGAGAAATTTGATTGCAAAGTCATTTTTTTTTGTTTTATTTTACTTTAGTCGAACTTCTCAGAAATCAAGGGGCCCCCTACCTGGGGTTAACACTTGAAGTCTATATGAGATACATAGATATTCGAATGTTCCATTTAAGTTCTTTATCTCTCAAACACTGAGTTAGTAAAGAAATTGAGAATATAATTATCCTCTCCTCAATTAATCATTTTCATATGTATAGTAGTATATCTTTCGTTTTGGTCTTACTGGATTCCACGACAAGAATTTATCTAGTCTGGTGGAGTATCCCGCTTCATGCTGTTACTTGAGGTAACATCACTTGGAGAAGGTGCACTAGTCCTCGTAAAAAATAATGTAAGTTAGCATGGTGAGGAGAGTTTATTTGGGCAGTAAATACTATGTGATTTTTAATATTTAGTCAGGGTTTACTTCCAAGGAAAAGTATCCTCATGCCAGGTTGTTCTGATAAACCCCTGTACAGAAAGACCTTAGACAATTGAGGATAGTGTCTACAGGGTGGTCAAAAAGTCAGGTAACATTTTAAAGAAAAACGATATTAGCAATACACGTATATTTAAGTACCATACATTGAAATATAAAATGAAACAAACATGAAATATGTTTATTTTGTTAATTGTCGTCCATTTCTCTCTATCAATCGCTGGAGGCGATTAACCACTGATTGTGTAACACGTGTAATCATGTCAGCTGATATCCGCGCAATCTCCTCTTCAATAAATAACTTTAAAGACGCTATTGTATCAGGCTTCTTGCCATAAACGCTATCCTTTACATAGCCCAAAAGCCAGAAATCAGGAGGGGTACTTTATATATTACACTCAAATATTTAAACAAATAATATTAAACGAATAGAGATTATAATGGATCATATTGTTTTTTCTACCTTTAACATGTTACCTGACTTTTTGACCACCCTGTAGTAAGCATTCAAGTTCTCTCCAGTAGTCATTCAAGTTCTCTCCAGTAGACATTATTTGTGTGCGTATGTGTGGGTGGTAAATCTGGCTACGGATAACTAAGAGGCAAAGAATTGGTTTGCCACAGTGCTATCAAATGTTATCAAAAAAGTTTTTTTTTCTCCGACCTCAAATGTGAAAGTATGCTTTTGTTTAAGGAAATCTTATAATCTTTTTAGAGAATGGAAAAATTGGGTCAGCAGAATTCTGTATTGATTTTTTATAGAAATTACCCCCCCCACACACACACA
>NC_136518.1:47397464-47422464 GCF_053919585.1 Euprymna scolopes
GGAACATACAAAAATAATTAAATTAAAAATGGAAAAATTTATACAAATGTTCCATGTCAGTAACTACGGATGCCCATTCTTGAAAAGAAAAGGAAACCCGTCCGTTTTGCCCCCTCCACCTCTGTCCCTGCCTTTTCCCTCCAACTACATTTTCAGATACGTTTCAAATTGTGTAAAGTCTACTTTAAATTTCACGTAAACATTCCGATTAATTCAAATGTAAGTTTTTTTGGTTTTTTTAATGTTAATTTTTTCAATAATTATAAATTGTTTCCTTTCCACTTTGAATTCTATATAGATACTAGACTATCCGTGACCCGTTGGGTCAGTATGTTGTATTAGCTATGGAATTCATGTATGAGTGTGACACTTGTAAACGTAAAGAAAATGGTTTTTTTTTTTTTTTGACATAACAGAAACATTTCTATGAAATTATATTAAAATGAAAAATCACGGCAGGATCACTCAAACATGAAAAAAAAACTCCTCCCTATTCGTGTAAAGTTACCTATTTTTCCGAATAATCGCTCAAAAATCTAAACGTAAACATGATTTTCCTACGAATCGAACGCCGACGAAAGTCATTTAGCAGCAAAAAACGCACATGAACCTACCGATGAGAAATATAAGAATGAAAAACCCGTATTGGAATCCTTCAACCAAGTTATAGAAACTTAAAATCTAAAAAAATAGTAATTAACCTGAAGCAAAAAAAAAAAACCTAAATAAATAAAATAAAATAAAACTAATATTGAAACAGATTAGTAACGGTGTCAACAAATTCACCGTTCTCACACAACTATTTTGTATCTAGAAATGTAAACAAAAAATAAAAAAGAAAGAAGTAAGGAAGGAAGGAAAAGAGACGGATAGAGAGTAGTAGTAGTAGTAGTAGTAGTAGTAGTAGTAGTAGTAGTAGTAGTAGTTTGGGCTTTATTACAATTGTTCCTAAGTTTGTCAACTGGTTAAAGTTGTAAGAAAATAGTGACAGTATAGTTGTAATAAAGAATAGTTGCAAAACACCCCCCACTCTTACCATGTTAAATAATAATTTCGAAATAATAACGTTAATATTTCAGTGCGCAGGTCAAAATCTGCAAAAGAAGCGATTTATGTTTATTTGTTTACGTTCTTATGGGTTAATATTTATGCGCGCATGCGCAATCGGATGTCATAAACCGGAAAGTGGGTTACATCACTCGTTACAAGGTCATTTGAGTTGTATAATTATATAGATTAATAAATGATAGTGTTAACTTTTTTTTTCAATGAGTAAATTGTCATTATAATTTATGAATTTAATTAACATTTATGCCGTTTAAAGTTTATGAAAGTTTAAATTCTATTAATAATTGTTTGAAATTTTATAATGAATAAATTGCCATTGTAACTTAGTGAATTAAATTCACTGAATTTAATTGAGTCAATTAAATTGATCTTCCAACACTTAGAATACATTTGTAGTTTTATTAAAAAAATAATTTATCGACGCATTTAGAGTAGCCGACGAAACAAAAACGGGGGAAGAAAAAAACAAACAAACAAAGAATAAATGAATATTACCAAAGGCAAGCTATCTTTCTACATAACTAGATCAGTTTTTGTGTGTGTGTTCTAACTTATTTTTAAGTGTTTTTTTTTTCTATTAAAAAATAAACCTATCGGAAAGCCTGCAGGGTTAGAACTGTTTTGAAGTTGCATAACTTTTCGACTCCAAAATAGAGTGGGTCACACTTCTGGGACACCATAATGGGTTTGTTGTATTCTATGATCATTAATTAATAAATACTGAAATTTTCATAAAAATTGGTTGATTTCCTGAATTTTTATGAAGTTTTAAATGCAGGGAGGGGTGTGCAACTGCAAAAAAATATGCTCGATCAGCCGGAACATTGTTAAATAATAATGAAATTATGTCATTAATGTGTTTCCGTACTTCTTTGAATTTTTTCCGCCATGACTTTTTTTTGACACGAAACTAATCTTGTTGCCTCCATCGCCATGTTTGTGGATAATTATTACTCTTTGTAGTAAAAGTTAAGTACATTTATTGTATTAATTCATTATTTTAAGACTTTAACTTAATACTTCGCTTAGAAATACTTCCAGAAAACTTATATTTCTCTTGGCAGAAAAATGTCAACACGATATTTGTCATAATGAATTTTTACTTGAAATATACGGTCGTTCAGATTTGAGATAAAATTATTCCATGTATTTTTATTTCACACGATATTTTTTTCTTTGAGAAATTAACTTTAAGCTGTAATCTTTTAGACATAATCAAAAATTTAAAAAATATTATGATTAACCGACGTTCAAAACCAGGTCCCATAACTAATCAGCCATTAAAATTGCCCGTACCTATTATATGATGATTTGCGCATAAGAGCTCTGTTTTTGTTTTGTTTTTCTCAATAAAAATGCATTGTTTAACTCATCTCCGTGTCTTTGTCTTCATTGGTGACCCATCCAGGCCACAACACTTTGCAAGTTAACAGATTGTAAATATAATAGAATGTTTTTTTAAATGAAATATAGATGTTATCGGGTACAAAAAAAAAAAAATATTTCCCCTCGCGTATTTTCCAAACATATAAATATATATTACATATACGTGTATTTTCCAAACATATAATTATATATTACATATACGTGTATTTTCCAAACATATAAATATATATTACATATACGTGTATTTTCCAAACATATAATTATATATTACATATACGTGTATTTTCCAAACATATAAATATATATTACATATACGTGTATTTTCCAAACATATAATTATATATTACATATACGTGTATTTTCCAAACATATAATTATATATTACATATACGTGTATTTTCCAAACATATAATTATATATTACATATAAATTAATCCAAAATTAATCCAAAAAGTTATTGAATATTTCATGAACATCTGACTATTAGTGGATTTTAAATAGATCTATAAACACACGTATGTCTGTGCATTAAAAGAGTCCACTGCATGAAATCATTATTTTAAGGTGGCGATAATGTGATAACGAGTTCAGTCTCGCATATTTATTTTCGTATGCTGGAGATTTTGATTTATTAAAAAAAAAATTTTTTTTTTCTAATTTTTTTTCATTATTAGAAGTTTATTTTACGTTTCTTTTAAACGGAACAAAAGTTATATTATAATAATTAACCTATATTAAATTGCATCGTGTTACATTATGAAGTTAATTCTATAGTGTGCTCTGGAAGTAGCTCGTGGTCAAAGGAACAAAATGTATGCATTAGTGGTAAGCGTAAAAGTTGTCCATGGAAAGTTTTTTTTCTTTTTCCCTATAATGTCGAAAGTTATACGAGAAAAATTGTCTATCTTCTTTACAGAGGGATAGTGTGTGTGTGTGTGTGTGTGTGTGTGTGTGTGTGTGTGTGTGTGTGTGTGTGTGTGTACGTGCGCGCGTGAGTGTGCGTGCGTTATGTAAACTAAAATTTTAGCCTACAGCGATGGAACTCTGAAGCATGTTTGTAATTTAGCTGGCTGGTATTAAAAGATTTTCATAACTTAGTATATATATATATATATATATATATATATATATATATATATATATATATATATATATATTAAATAGCAGCTAGGCTATATACGTATATATGCATATATATACATATGCATATATATATGTACATTCATACACATATATACACATATATATGCATATATATGTATATATGTATATCTGCACATATTTAAGTATATATATACATATCTTTGTGTATATGTATATATACATATATAACTATATATATACACATTTCTATGTGGATGTGTATATATGCACATATATATATATATATATGTGTATATATACACATACGTATTTGCATAAATATGTATATATATATATATGTATATACTTTATTATACACACACATAAGTATGTGTGTGTGTGTGTGTGTGTGTGTGTGTGTGTGTGTGTGTGTGTGTGTGTGTGTGTGTGTGTGTGTGTGTGTGTGTGCTTGAAACTCTTGGGAGATCAATCAAAAAAAGAAAAACATTTTTGAAAAAAAAAAATAATAATAAAAGAGAACGGAAGAACTGAAAATTTTCATTTTCAATCCAAATGAATTAAAATGACATTTCGTTTGTCTACGTGCAATGTGTGTGTGTGTGTGTGTGTGTGTGTGTGTGTGTGTGTGTGTGTGTGTGTGTGTGTGTGTTACCATGTAAATGTTTGTATGCCCGAGGCTTAAAGCAAATGTCTTAAATATACAAAATACAAAACAAGAAAAAACTAAAAACTAAAAAAGGATTATTCTTTACAGTTGCAAAGTTTGCAATTTTTACTTTAGAAAATAACGCTCTCAACTCCGGCGTTTCATATCATGGAAAAACTAAACGTAAAACTTTATCCAAATTATTACCATATTTGGAAGCATGAACTTCAGCTCTTTCACATTTTCTTTTTTCTTATTACTAGAAAGACTCCGTGAAAATTCTATGCAGTCGTTCCAAAAATAAACTTGCTGTTTTTTTCTTTTACTTAAAAAGTTAAATAGCCATGAAGACGAGAGTGGTACATTTAAAACAAGCGACCTTTTGTATTTCACAATTTATTTTCCCACATTGTCCCCGCCATCCCTAGTGCACTTTTTTCGGGAATTCAATGGCGTATTTCTGACAAATGTTGTTTTCTTAGTGTTTAATACCGTCAATATCTACAACGAAGAGATGAAACTTTCAGGTCATTAATGCATAAGTTCAGTCATCATAAGAATGTAATTTGCAATCCCCTTTGATCCATTCAGGTTAGGAGATATTACTTTTGGAATGCCCCTCGGAATAATATTTCTCTTGATATAATAGATGTCTGTCAGGGTTAATAATAATTAAAAAAGATGTTTTGTAAAAATGAAAAATATGTGTTATTATGAATTGAATCATATTTAGATAAATAATTCTATCTATAATTTCATATTCGATTTTAGAATAATTTATTTTGTAAACGAGTAGAATCCAAGCTTTTGACAGACAGTGGTGGCTGATCACATGTAAATACAAATCAGTACAGAAGACGTAATTCAGGTTAAATGATAGCAAGTATTTAAAAGCTCCCATGAAATTACGTTCTTTTGATTGGGAAGGTGATCAGTTTCTGATTGTTTTTATTACTTTTTTTTCTACTACGAACTGCCTTAAGATTTTTTTTTTAATTTCGCCTTCAGAAGTTATCACTTTATAAATGTAGTCACATAGAATTGCCTACCAGGCTTAAGTTTGAAATATTCGGCGTTTTCTTTTATAATAACACTAATGCTAGTGAGTTCAAAGAAAACGGAAGGTTGCCAATAACCAAGTGGAATTCTAGATAAATCGTGTAGATTATCTTTGAATGGGAAAATTCTAAACTATAAAGACTTCCTAAACCTATTAAACTGTAGAAATGAAATAGTAAACAACTGTATACACAGAATAAACTTTACTTTAGGATGGAAATACATAAAAAAAAAGCAATATAGAATAATGCAATAAATTTAAACTAAATTAACACTTAAAATAAAAATATAGAAAACTATTCCAAGTACGCACGTATTAAAACAAGGTCGCCTGTTAACTCGACACGTTAACAAACAAATCGCGCGTCACTCCTACATAAAAAAAACAGAACAAAAGAAGCAATAAAAGTAAGCTGAGCATTTGTTTGAGAAAAGCCCTGTCATTTGCTAATGAAAACATTAACCAGCGGGAAGGAATAACAATGCATCAGGTTAACTAGCTAGCTAGACTAAACACTACATGCTTACATAAAAAAAAAACAGTAACACAAACTTCATACATTTTAGCCTGACAATTCCTTACGGGGATAGAAACACGGAAGCTTCTATGTAACTTAATTTCCACATGAATATATTTTCCTAACTTACTATTAATAATAGTAAAATTATTCATGCCCATAGATATGCCTGTCTCTTCTTTATTAAGACAAAACATCGTGGCTGGGTGCAGCTGATCTGTCCCCTATATGAGTCAAACCTCAGACTGTTAGAATCCAACGTCTTAGACGATGCGCCCACCAAAACAACCGCTGGATTGAAGAGAAAATATATTACATTTATCGTTATGACATATCAAACTTCTAAATAGTTCAATTTCAAGGGAAAGAACTCTGTATTGTAACTAGACGGAAGGTTTATCCTTTTCATTTTTTTAAAGGGAGCAAATAAATTCTTATTTTTAATGGTATTTAGATGCACATATATGTAGAGAACTTGAATTCCTACTGGATAGAACTTGAATGCTTACTAGACACTATCCTCGAGTGCCTAAGGTCTCTCTGTTCAGGGGTTTGTCAGAAGAACCTGGCACGAGAAAACTTTTCCTTAGAAGTAAACCCTGACTAAATATTCAAAATCACGTAATATTCGCAGCCCAAATAAGATCTCCTTACTATGGCTAACTTACATTAGCTTTTACGAGGAATGGTGCACCTTCTTCAAGTGATGCTACCTCAAGTAATAGCACGAAGCTGGATACTCTACCAGACTAGAGAAATTCTTGTCCTGGAATCCAGTACGACCAAGAAACCAAAACAAAAAATATACTACAACTTATGAAAATGGTTAATTGGGGAGAGGAAAACTATATTCTCCATTTCTTTACTAAGTGTTTGAGAGATAAAGAGCGTTAATGGAACATTCGAATATCTTTGTATCTCATATAGAGTTCAAGTGTTAGCCCCGGGTAAGAGGCCCCTTGACTTCTAAGAACTTCGACTCAAGGAAAATGAACCAAAAAAAATGTATGTTTCATCTTTATTAAAACCTATCAGATTGGTTAAATAAAAGGTTCAATTTAAAATTTCATATAGATTTCGAGTCTGACAGAGATTTTCGTGTTCGGAAAGACGTACCTGCAGAAAGTCGGAGGTTACATCGGCAGAAAGTTTGTGAAACAACAACAAAGATGAGAATAATAGTCCAGATAAACCAAATAATACAAACCTATTACATATTTTTGGACAGATGGGGTTGGAAATACAAATGTAGGTTCTTGTCTTTTACCTATAATCAAAAACAAAAATTAAAAAAATCTGTATGATGTATGCACCAGGGACGAAACGAAAACATCATATTCCAAAAATTACGTAAATTGATCAAGTAGCTTAATTTTTATAAGGAAAATCATCTTTGAAGATGAATGGCAATTCGTAGCCATAACAAAATAAACCACTCAAGTTTGACTTATATTCCTTTCCTTCTTAGATTTCTTCTAAAATGGTGAACACAACAGCCGATCTTCTGTTACTTATAATTTTGTTTTTATTTATAAATAAAAGTACTTGATCAATTTACTTGATTTTTGGAATATGATATTTTCGTTTCGTCACGAGTAGGTACATCATACATATTTTTAAAAACTTTCATTCATTCAGTCACTCTGATGAGTCGTAGACGACGAAACACGTGTCAGTGGATAATTATATTTTAAAAATAATATATATACATATACCGCTCCCCATGTTAATTGGTTAAAGGGAAAATTATTCCCAACTCGCATTTAGGTAAAAATGCACTTTCGTAAATAATTGAATTCATAAAACAACAACATCTAAGTAAATCGCGATATATCCAGACAGTCGTGCGAGATGGGTCAGTGGTAAGGGGTTTAGGCTCATTACCGTGGGGTCTCGATTTCGAATCTTGCAAGATTCAGCCACTCTGATGAGTCGTAGACGACAAAACACGTGTCAATGGATAATTATATTTTAAAAATTATATATATATATATATATATATATATATATATATATATATATATATATATATCAAGGGAAATAACTCTGTATTGTAACTAGACGGAAGGTTTATCCTTTTCATTTTTTAAGGGAGCAAATAAATTCTTATCTTTAATGGTATTCGAACCTCGTAATTTAGGTTTAGAAATAGATTACGAGAGAGAATTAGAAAATGGAATGTAAAAACAAACCATTGTTTAGCTTAGAGATAAAATAGTTTTAAGAAAAGGAATGTGCATTTGTCAATTCTGTTATGAAATTGAATTGAGGAATGCAACTATAGGATAACTTAATAAACATGTTTTTAACATATTGGAAATATATGTTACTGGAAATATAAACAAAGGAAAATGTTTTGGACACGCATTTTCAGAACACGTGAAAGAAGACACATGTTTTAACATGGGTATGACGTCATGGAAAATGGGAAGTTCTCGATATAGTTAGAAACTTTAGAGTTAAGCAGGGAGAGTCTGAGGACGAGAGACGACAGTCTGGAGTCCAGAGATGGACAGTCGAACGTCTGGAAGCGAGACGGTCACCTTTGAAACATAGAATGTAAAACTTTGAATTCCTGACTAAGAAAACGACCGACCGGTCCATGGAAATAAACGCGTCATGTGTTTTTATAAACGTCGTCTTTGTGTTGTAATTCTACCAAAAGGTAAAGTGAAATTGTCATTATATGTTTTATATATCCTGTGTTTTAAAATGTCTTCACATACACAATGCCTCTAAATCTCATATCTACAATGTGAACACTAAGACTGTCTCAACACTGTCTCCTCACTCTAAGAGCTTCTACTACACTTCTAAGTATGAACATTTTATATATATGAATCTCTTCATTACCGCGGGGTCTCGATTTCGAATCTTGCAAGATTCAGCCACTCTGATGAGCCGTAGACGACAAAACACGTGGCAATGGATAATTATATTTTAAAAATTATATATATATATATATATATATATATATATATATATATATATATATATATATATATCAAGGGAAATAACTCTGTATTGTAACTAGATGGAAGGTTTATCCTTTTCATTTTTTTAAGGGAGCAAATAAATTCTTATCTTTAATGGTATTTAGATGCACATATATGTAGAGAACTTGAATGCCTACTGGAGAGAACTTGAATGCTTACTAGACACTATCCTCGAGTGCCTAAGGTCTCTTTGTTCAGAGGTTTGTCAGAAGAGCCTGGCACGAGAAAACTTTTCTTTAGAAGTAAACCCTGATTAAATATTCAAAATCACGTAGTATTCGCTACAACAACAACAACAACAACAATAATAATAATAATAATAATAATAATAATAATAATAATAATAACAATAATAATAATAATAATAATAATAATAATAATGAAACGCCTATATATATATATATATATATATATATATATATATATATATATATATATATATATATATATATATATATATATATATGAAGAATTCTGGACAAGAACCGAAATGCCTTTTTACGTAGGCTCTTTCAATGGACGTTCTTTGGTGATGCACGTGCTTTCCCCACTAATTGGATTCGATTTTTTTTCATCCACGTTGCCTCATAATAATTGATGGCAATAGAAACAACAATCCATGGCATATTTACACAGAAAGAAACCAATAGCAATCAATGCTTCATAGAAAGTAATAATCATTAATGTATGTACACGGAATTTCGTTCAATCATTATTAAGCAAATAATCTAAATTAGATAACACTTTTCCAGCGACCGTAAGAAATATAGCAACGCTTATCATACAGGTGTAATGTGATTAACCGTGTGGAGACAGAGAAAGTGTGGGTGGCTCTAATAATAATAATAATAATAATAATAATAATAATAATAATAGTTCTGTGTGGTAACAAGTAGTAGGCTATGACTATGACGACGGGAGAGATGTCCGTTACAAAATTGGATTGATAAAATACAGATCAGGATGTGACCGATCCAAATAGTTGATAGCAAAATGGTTCGTGGATGAATTAATGCTTATATAGTAGATTATCCACTCATGGACTGGCAGCCAATCAGAACCTAGAGAATTGACTTGTCCATCTAAGCACAATGGAATATCCCAACTTTCTTATAAACCAACTTTCTAGGCTTCTATATCAGACTACTAAATTTAATACTGCTATCAATACTAATATTCTACCCCTACTACTACTACTACTACTACTACTAATAATAATAATAATAATAATAATAATAATAATACTTATAATAGCTATACTACGTCTACTACTACTACTACTACTGCTACTACTACTTCGAAGAAGAAGAAGAAGAAGAAGAAGAAGAAGAAGAAGAAGAAAAAGAAGAAGAAGAAGAAGAAGAAGAAGACCAATGATAATAACTCGTAGTCATTCATAATAGGCCTGTGACAAGAGAATATTTTTTTCATTCTTTTTACTCTCGGGTATATATCCGGCACACTTAATCAACTCTGACTCTCGGGTATATATTAGACACACTTAATCAATCGAGAACCACAATCGTCTGCATAAAAACATATAAAATATTAATGGATGTATACTCAAGAGTCAAAACAATGAAAAGAATATGCTGTTGTCACAGCCCGAGTCATAACTAGGGCTGTGACAAGAATATATACTTATTGTTTTGACTCTCGAGTATGTATCCGATACTATTAGACACAGTTAATCAATCGAGAACCACATCACTATCTAAAACATATGAAATATTAACTGCTATATACTCGAGAGTCAGAATAATGAAAAGAATATTCGGGTTTGTATTACTGTACACATAGATTCGAAAAAGTTGTCAAAAAACAAATATAGAACAAATAAATGTTATCAAAGGCAAGATAAGTTACTTTTCTACCAAACTGGATATAATTCACGTGTTTTTATTCAGTGTAACATGTTTATTCAGCTCGAAAAACATGCAATGTTTACCGATGTATTGGAAAATTCAAAATGGCAGCCGACTGTCTCTCGGAGAGGGTACGTTTGGGAAAAGGTATTATAAATAATAAACTAGACAAAATACTGTTAGAAATTCGCTCAATATATGTTACCGTGACATAAGTTGACATGTATTCGGTTGTTTTCTAACAGTATTTGTCTAGTTTATTATTTATAATACCTTTTCCCAAACGTACCCTCTCCGAGAGACAGTCGGCTGCCATTTTGAATTTTCCAATACATCGGTAAACATTGCATGTTTTTCGAGCTGAATAAACATGTTACACTGAATCAAAACACAAAAAATATATCCAGTTAGGTAGAAAAGTAACTTATCTTGCCTTTGATAACATTTATTTGTTATATATTTGTTTTTTGACAACTTTTTCGAATCTATGTGTACAGTAATACAAACCCGAATATTCTCTTGTCATAGCCCTAGTCATGACGATAGCGGCAAGGGCGGTTATTGTTTCAAAAACCGAGCAGATAAAATATAGGTTAAATTCGGAATGCGATTCGGAATGCGCTTTCGAAATTCAAATGTTATTTTGGCAGAATACGGTTATAATAAAAAAAAAAACATATTGTTTGTATTATAAAAGAGTAATAAATGAGTAATGTAACGCAGTCATTACATTTTAATACGAGGTTTTATATGAAAGTCTCGAAAAAACAAAAATGAAAGAAAAGAAATTCGACGCAGGTTTTTTAGTTTAAAAAAAGGCATTTATTCATGGTACTTTCTAAACAATGTCTGCGCGTCTTGGTTTTACAAGTCTCTTCGTTCACCATGTAGTTAACAAAATGACTGGATAGAGGTCCTAAGTAATTCGCAATTGTATTTTTCTCAGAATTGCATTTTACCTTCAGGAGAACATGAATTTTATCATTGATTTTTTCCAAGTACTCGAACTACTGAGACATGGGCCCTAGTATGAATTTTAGGAGCTTTAAACCATTTTTTTTTTAGTTGCAAATAACACTATTATATATATATATATATATATATTGTTATTTTTAGTTGCAAATAACACTATTATATATATATATATATATATATATATATATATATATATATATACTTCATTTACTCACATAAAATTAATATACGAAAGTATAAATTTATGCGTAAACTTTAAGTATTTACTTCAAAAGTGCTCAATACGTAGGTAGAGCTAGTTAGTTAGCTATAAAATATATATGGCGATTAAGCTACACTGAATATTCCGCGTTTCATCCACTCTAGGATTCTTCATAAGCCTGAAGAATCCTAGAGTGGATGAAACGCGGAATATTCAGTGTAGCTTAATCGCCATATATATATATATATATATATATATATATATATATATATATATATATATATATATATATATATTATTTTTAAATAATAATCTACGGACATGCATGCCCTACCGCTCCTCAGCGTAGCTTGACTGCCTCTCTCTAGGAATCGAACCCTTAGTATTACAGTCCGATGCATTAACCGTTACGCTACGTAGTTCTAGATAATTTTACTGTTTATTATTATCGTTTATAAATTTATGTAGATTTCTTGTTGATTATTTTTAACGATAATACGGTTAAGTAGCGTCTTCATCTTGAAGATTTTTTTCCTTAGAAAATCGACCATATTTTATTTGGACGTATATAAATAATATTTTATCTTTAAAAAAAAAATCTTCAAGGTTAAGACGCTAATTAACCGTATTATCATTTTTAAAAAAAATTACCAAGAAATCTGCGTAAGTTTATAAACGATAAAAATAAACAGTAAAAGTATCTAGGACTTCGTAGCTTAACAGTTAACGCACCGGACACATATGGTCTGAGGTTCGATTCCTATAGAAAGACAGTCAAGCTACGCCGAGGAGAGGTGCGACCTGCAAACATGCATGTCCGTAGTGTTTTAAAAATAATTAAAGAAATATTATTTATCTACGTCCAAATAAAATACGGGCGATTTTCTAAGACATGTAGCAGAAACAAATAGAACTCTTTTCTTGTGCGTCAGTGCCTCCCCTTACTGTGCGATATGGCACATACTGACCAATCAGAGGCATAGCGCAGGGATCTTTCTTACCCCCTTAAGGAACTATAACTGCTTCCGTCCTGGACAAGAAAAACTCTCCCCTTTTCCAGCGAGACGTCACAGAGAGCGGACTTGTTTCCTCTCTCTCTCTCTCTCTCTCTCTCTCTCTCTCTCTCTCTCTCTCTCTGCCTACATCGGTATCGACGGTCCCTACTTGGGAATAACTACCGGGAAAAGGCAGACGAGTTCTATCCCAGCTATATCTAAATGTCATCTTGCCTTACTTCAATTAAGCTTTTCCTTGCAAGTTTTACGAAGTCACTGGTTCGTTTATTCAGTAGCTTGTGTTGAAATATTCATTTTATTAGGGAGTGCCCGAAAAGCATTAACTCAACTCCCTAAAAAAAATCTTCAAGATGAGGATGCTAATTAACCGTATTATCGTTTTAAAAAATCAACAAGAATTACTAGCGGGGCCTAAGCAAAGTTTTATACAGTACATTTTAAACATTAGTAACAAAATACAGTAAAGTATATAATACACATGTATATAATCAAATAACATTATAAATAACACCGTAAAGCGAGGCAAATATCGTAACCAGGGGGCAGAAAAAACACCGTATTCCACATCGTAACCTGAAAAAACCGTATCCCGGAGCCACTGTATCCCGGTATATATATATATATATATATATATATATATATATATATATATATATATATATATATATATATGTATGTGTGTGTATTATTGTTTACTTATTACTGTATATATTAGCTATTATTTATAGTTTACAGTTCCCATATCGTGTTAAATTCTATACGAGATATAAAATTCAGAAACGTGATATTCATTTAATAGTAAAAGTATTTCCACTGTTTGAATGCATTGAAATTTGAAAATGATAACGGTCCAAAACAACAGTCAACTTTTTATTTTCAAATTGCAATGCATTCAGACAGTAGAAATATTGCTATTAACTCGCGCGTGCACATTATAGCCGTGACCATCGTCATAGATGGCCTGTCAGCTGGAAAATGACGTCATCGCCATAGGTCCTAGCAAGCAAGATAAGTGGAACACAGACTGTCGATAATGAGCAGACATTTTTTTACAGAAAGCGTTAGAAAACTTCAAAATTGGATTAAAAAAAGATAAACATGATACTTTGTACTGAAACTCATCCAATATTAATAATAAAAATATTAATAATAAAAAACGAATTGAAAGGGAGAAAGTTCTTAAAAAGTTTAAAAAGAAAAGGAATACGATTTTATTTGTATGAAACTGAAGTTTATTCAATAGAAATAAATAAAAATGAACAATAAATATTTTTTTAAATAAAGAAAAACAATATTTTAAAAATCAAAACTGAAAAACAAACAATAAATTAGTTTAACTGAAATACGAACAATAAATTAGTTTAATTGAAATACGAACAATAAATTAGTTTAACTGAAAAACGAGCAATAAACTAGTTTAACTGAAAAACGAGAAATAAATTGGTTTAACTGAATAACGAGTAATAAATTAGTTTAACTGAATAACGAACAATTAGTTTAACTGAATAGCAAACAATAAGTCAAAAATTAAATTCAAACAAATGTTAGTATAAACAAAGTTACTAAGGCAGAAATAATTCAAACATTAAATATTAAAACTTTTCAAAAATCTGTTGTAGAATTTAATTAAAAGTTTGAATTTTTCTTTTTCTTATATTTTTTTTACTAATATTGTCATTCTCTTTGCGACAAAAATTATTTATAAGGGAATTCGATGAACTCCATGTCAGAATGTTTTCAATTTGCTGAATAGTGTGACCCTCATCACAAGAGTCAACATGAAATAATCGATTTTGATCAGCCAAAATATTTAAAGTTATGTACATGGCTAATTTTCTCTGATGAATCGAATGTAAAAAAGAATCACATTTTGTAAGTTTGTTTATAACTATATAATTCTATAAGACAAAAATATTAGTTATATCATTTGGGTGTAGCAGAGAACCTCTGTTTATACCCTGAAAGTAGCTGTTTAATTCAGCTACTTCTTCAACAGCCTCTCTCCCGGATATTAAATTTTTGCAGCTATTGCATTTCAGTTTTTTGAAACTTGCATGACAGCAATAACCTGGTAAGTATAATATAACAGGAAGTACTTCCTTTCATTGATTAACATCATTTTCTGTTACATCTATGTTAAATTTATAAACATGTGACTCTTGCTCCCTTGTCATTTCATCCCAGTTAGTTTTTTTTAATTTATTCAATTCAATAGTTCGATTATTAATTGGTAAGCTTGATTTTAAAACCGACAACATTCTGAGGTGTTTTTTTCACATTCATACACCTGACGTACCAATATATTATACTGATCTCCACTAAGTTGTCGATACTGGCCAAACCTTGCCTAAAGGTTATCTGTCTGAGACTTTCCTGGTAATATATACACCATGTTCAGTACATTTATACAATATTTAGTCAATAGCTTTTGGTACATTTTCGTAGTTTCTTCGGCATTTTGGAACTATACATCTCGACGGCATGTTTAAATTTATTTAACCCTCCAAAACTTTAAAACAACTTCCGGTTTAGTCATGAGACACGTGACCAAATTTCAACAGACCGATGTTCATGACATCACCAGACTAAATTATAGTCGTCGCAAGGCCATCATATTACGGTAGCCACGCTATAGCCCAAACCCATTTAAGTAGGGCATGCAAAAATCTTAATCTTCGATAACAACAGATGACGGCTAAGTGACAACATGCCGCGAAAAAAAAATAGTGTCTGTACTTTAGTGATGAACACTTATATGTTGAAAATTAGAATTTAAATACATCAATGTCTATTTAAAAAAATAATCTTGGGGGAGCGTCATTTTTATTGTTGTTTATTTTTATTGGTTTCTGAAACCGTTATGATAAACAATATTCACTTAGGTACGGCTATTGGGGTAGCAGTGCGTTAGATAATTAACGGCAACGAGACGGGGAATGTCTATGAGAGCTTTCTTCAATAAACTGTTGCAGACATACCAGAAAATATTCAAACTTTCATAAAAGATTTTCTCCCTCCTTATGTGGCAATAATATACAAAGTGTTCTAGAAGTCTCCGTCACATTTTGACATTGAATATCTCGAGAATTATCAAGGATATAAAAACGCATCTGGTATATTCAGAAAGTTTGTAATCTCAAGTTTTTCACGGGCTGTTCAAAGTTGTTCAGTGTGAGAACCATTGGTAACAGGACAAACATCAAACTGATAGTCCAATTCTTGCCAAACGCATCCCAGCATTGAATTGTCAATGGTTGCAACAGCTTCCGTTATTCAATCCTTCAGCTCAACCAGACCTCTTGGAATGGGAGGCACATAGACCTGTCCTTTTACAATTCCCCATGAGAAATATCGCAGGGTGTGAGATCTGGAGATCTGGGAAACACGTTGAACAAATGTCTATGATTCAGTTTTTGAAAATTCAAGCACACAAAACGCCTTTTCTGGTTATATTCTTGAGTATTATCTGTGCAGCGCCATTGCTGGGTCTGAAACGAAATGAAAACAAAATAGCTTCACAAAAATAAAACCGCGGCGCATTTAGCTTTAAAATTGCACCACTTTCAACTTACTACTATTCATAGTTAAACAGATATGAGGACTTGAAATGTAGCCAAGACTTTTGGAACACCATATATTTCAACCATTTAATGGAGAGTTAAAATAGGTTATGATCAACCAATTGCAAAACTTTATTCACGGCATTTCACAGATGAGATTTCCGGATGTTTGAATAATAATGCTACAAGTAATTCTCTTCCAATATTCGGATGTTCTCAAGTCGTCCATGTTTCTTCGGCTGTTTAAACCTACCAGTAATAGAGAGAAATATTTCAAATGGTTCTAAAAATGAAAGAATATCTAAAAAGTTATCAAAGTTTACATTACTTATATTGTTCTCATCTTGAGATTTATTTGTGCAGCGTTTTATTTGGTTTGGCCTTCGACCGTCCTCAACCATGTTGTTTGAAACTGAAAAGAGAAAGGTTAATGGCTCCGTAGATATCTTCGTATTCTTTGAGTTAGTCTCTGTTTTATGGTTGTGTTTTCGCATGTGTGAAAAATTGGTTGACAAAGAGGAGGGGTAACTCCAATAAAGATCGACAGAGGATTATTTCCCTTCCATCACCGAAATTTTAAGTATGTTTCTAGGAATCGAACTGCAGGTCATGTGTATCACAGTCTGGCGCGTTTAACCGTTCGCCATGAACTCCTAGATGATTTTACTGTTTATTTTTATCGTGTATAAACAATCACGAGGTTGTTTGCTCAGCAACCAACAAGACTAATATGCTTGCCAGCCGGTTTGCCTCGAACTCCACACTGGACCCTACGAATCACCCCTTCCCTGACTTTCCTTTGCGGACAGACGCCACGCTAGACGATCTAAAAATCACCACTGCTCAGGTACACGCTATCATAAAAAACCTTGACACTTCAAAAGCATGTGGACCTGATCTCATCCCAGCTGTGCTATTAAAAAAGTGCTCAGCCGAAGTAGTTCCAGTTCTCTCCAAACTCTACAACAAATGTCTTAATGAATCATGCTTTCCGGGCTGTTGGAAAACTGCTTCTGTGGTACCAATATTCAAGAATTCTGGCGAAAGAACTGACCCATCAAATTATCGCTCCATTAGTCTCCTCCCACTTTTCGCCAAAATATTTGAGACCATAATGAACCATGCTCTAGTCCGGCACCTTACAGATGCTAAACGTCTGACTGACAAACAATATGGATTTAGACATGCCCGTTCCACAGCTGACATCCTCACTGTAATCTCTAAACGTATATACCATTCACTGGACAAAGCGGGGGAGGACAGAGCGGTAGCTCTAGATATATCTAAGGCTTTTGACAGGGTATGGCATAAGGGTCTCATCAGGAAAATTAAATCATACGGTATCACTGGTAGAATACTTAACATAATTAAATCCTTCTTAGATAAGAGAAAAATCCAGGTTGTCCTCGACGGTCGTACATCTAAACAGTGTGATATAAATGCGGGAGTGCCTCAGGGGTCTATCCTTGGACCTCTATTGTTCCTAATATTTATTAATAATCTCCCCGAAAAAACTGCCTCTGAGATGGGTATATATGCTGATGACACTACACTCTATAACAGGCATGACAGGAAAACAAATGAACACATATCTAAAGAAATGGCAAAAACACTAGAGGATGACCTCCAATCTGTAGTGGAATGGGGACATAAATGGATGGTCACATTCAATGCTGCCAATACTAAACTGGTTTCCTTCAATAACTACAGAAACCTTCTCTGCCACCAATAGCAATGGCCAGTGACTCCCTGTCTGAGAGTACATCTTTCAAACTGCTTGGCCTAACGTTCACAGGAAGCATGAGTTGGAACAATTATATTGAAAACATTGCCAGGGCCGCTGCGAAAAAGGTAGGCTCTCTCTACCGTGCTAGAAAACTACTGACACCTGAAAGTATCCTGTACCTCTATAAGGCCACCATTCGCCCATGTATGGAATATTGTTGCCACATTTGGGCTGGTGCATCTGCTACTAGTCTCTCGCTCCTAGACAAGGTTCAAAAAAGAGTCGCCAATCTGATAGGCCCTGAACTGGCATCTAAGCTTCAGCCTCTGTCCCATCGACGAAATGTTACATCCCTCTGCCTGTTCTATAAGTATTTTAATGGTGAATGCTCTGAAGAACTGCAGACACGACGTAGACACCCTCGACAAACCCGACAGGCAGCTAAATCCCACACCCACACAGTAGATGTAAAAGATCTTTCTACTCCAGTAGTTTCTTCCCCAGAACCGCTAGAGTCTGGAATTCCATTCCAAGTTCCTGCTTCCCTAACTGACATGCAGAAGTTCAAGTGCAACGTGAACCGACATCTTGCTGCCCGAATCCCAACATAGTGCCCCAGTAGTTGCTGCCTCTGATAGTAGCCCCCTACACCAAAGTGGCAATGCGCCTTGTTTGGGGTGAAAATGTAATAAAATAAAAAAAAATAAAAAGTCAAGTTACGTTTACTAGAAGCAGTTACCTTGAAACATGCATATACGTAGATTACTGCTTTAAAAATAATATAAATAAATAATATTATATACGTCCAAATAAATTATGGACGATTTTGTAAGTAAATAAAAATGAGTTTCGATGCGAAGCCTCTGTTTAACCGTATGTATCGTTAAAAAAATCAAAAAGTTATTTTTATTTTATTTCAAACCAGAAGCAAATATCTCCGGCCACCGATGTCTTCTTGTACGCAAGTGCAAACTTGTTTTATTGGTCCGTTGTGAGGTTGTTGCTCCATGGATAGTGATGTCTTTCCATTTTCTTCTTCCTTTCTTTTTGCTTATTATTATTATTATTATTATTATTATTATTATTATTATTATTATTTGTATTCATTCTGAGATCTTAATTTATTATATTGGTACAATAAAGAAAGTAATATATATATATATATATATATATATATATATATATATATATATATATATATATATCGGTACAATAAAGAAAAGCAATATATATATTAATATCGGTACAATAAAGAAAAGCAATATATATATATATATATATATATATATATATATATATATATATATATATATATATATATATATATATATATATATACAAGTTAGAAAAACATTTCATCCAAGGCATGAAAATTGTTAAACCAAATGTTTTTACTATAAGGCTTTAAAAATAAAGGTACAAGATTCAATTTGAAATTTATTTATCTTCAAAGTGCACTTTTATAAATTTTACAAAGTAAGGTATAAAAAGTTAATTTAAATTGAATAAAAAAAATACCTTGGATTTATTTTATGTAATGTACATTCTGTTGCACTTTTTAAAAAAAATAATTGAAACTTTTATATCTATATCATTAATTGCTAGATGAAAGATAATGTTTTTAAATGTAATGTACATCTTGTTGCACTTTAAAAACATTATCTTTCATCTAGCAATTAATGATATAGATATAAAAGTTTCAATTATTTTTTTAAAAAGTGCAACAGAATGTACATTACATAAAATAAATCCAAGGTATTTTTTTAATATTAAGGAACATATTTCATATAGGTTTCATTAACAAATATTCAGTACATAATGAGAAAAATAGAGATGAAATTTTCAAAAGGAATGTATAACTGGTTACGGTCAATAGTAGTCCTCGCCAGCGAAAGTCTTTGTTAATTATTATTATTATTTAAAACATTTTGTGTCCTGCTCTTTCGCGTGAGGACTAATATATATATATATATATATATATATATATATATATATATATATATATATATATTTGTAGTCGTCGATATACGGTCCTGTTTTGTTGTATCACAACTCATGTGCCGCTAGACTAGCATCTCTCCCAAGTCGAGGATTGAAGCTAGAACCATCGTGTTGATAGTCAGCAGTTCTACCGATCGACCCACGGGAGCAATGCCGGCAAATAACCTTGCCAAATGTCTATTGTAAACAAATATTCGCCCACCACTTTTATAGTGCTAAAACCGATTATTTATAAACAAATAGCGAGCCTCGCATTACTTTTCTTTATTGTAGCGATATAATAAAGTTGTATACAACTTTTATTTCTAATCTTTTATCTAATATATTAAATTGTTCCTATCTGAACGGTGTTGAGTTTATTCTATGTTTACGAGTTTTTCCTTGTTAAAGATATTTTCTTTGATAACCTAATTGTCTATATACATATATACACGTCATTTGGTGGATAAATGTTAGTTCCCTACCGGAAATTAATATACGATATTGCTGACCTAATTTCCTTATTCTCAAAAAAAAAAATCATGATAGCATTTCTCTAAACAAAGACATACTTTCACGCTTACGGACAGAGAAAGAAAAACTTTGGAATAACATTTGCTACTTCTGCGGCAAGCGAATTCTTTGGTTCAAGACCACAAGCAGATATCTCCGGCCAACGCTGTCTTCTTGTACGCAGATGCAATCTTGTTTTGTTGACCCCTTGTGAGTTTATTGCTCCGTAGATAGTGATGTCTCTCCATTTTCTACTCCCTTTCTTCTTGCTGCTTATTATTATTATTATTATTATTATTATTATTATTATTATTAGTAGTAGTAGTAGTAGTAGTAGTAGTAGTAGTAGTAGTAGTCATTATGAGATCTTACTCAGGTCATCATCAGAGATTACTCACTAACAACAACCAGTGGTGTTCCCTGAAATCTGGGTAGTGCCAAGTCTTCCCAGATTTTCAGTGTTCTCAGCCTTTGCAAATGTGCTTGCCATTGATTTTTCGTGGACAATGACCATTGATCTTCGTTGGAATTTGGGTCCCAGTTCTCTTTGCACACATCTCATCTAGTAGAGGTCTGGTTAGTTCTCCTTAGTCTTTCCATCTTTCTTGGCCCTTCACGACTATTTCAGGTGATGCCAGTCTATGTCAACATTACAACCACCTCCAAATAAAATGATAATTAACTTACAATTTCGCGGTTTTAGTTTTCTTGGTTCCATGTGGTGTTTCTCTAGTCTTTTGTTTTATTTCTATTGCAGTTTTTATATAACCGGTTGGTGTTTGTAGCACTATGTGGATTAGTTTCCGCATTCGAGAGTTTTCCTTGTGATTACAGGTGTTTCAGCATTATCGTCCATTGTATAACCTCAGTCTTCCTCTTGATTTCGATTTCTCCTCGTCTTTTTAACAAGTTCTTTGGAACTGTTCCGAGTGCTTCTACAATTTTTGGTGTTACATAGATTTTCTTCATGTTTCATATTCCTTTCAGTTCTATTGAAAGTTTGGCATGTTTGTTTAATTTTTCTGTGATTTTGATCTTCACCCTTTGAACTGCTGAGACAGCAAAATCTACAATTATTATTATTATTATTATTATTATTATTATTATTATTATTATTATTATTAACCACCGCGGTTGTAAAAAATTTTTTAAATTACAGCACAATATCATTTGAGTTTTAATGCTTTCGGGAATCTTTTTCTCCTCCTGTAGACAATATACATAAATAATATCCCAACCCCATCCTCCATAGAAGGCGTCTCAAATACAACCATTATTTCTCGCTGTCCAGAAAAAGAGAAAGCTTTGATCAGCTTACCCAGTACTTGTAACTAGCGACTTTCCAGCTGTGATGTGATATCCTGGCTCGTAGCCCTAATTCTGAAATTTTCACTTCTAATGAAAATTTCCATTTTTCTCATTGCTCCAACAATGTGAAAAAATACCCTCTCTAACATTAGTTTTTATTCTTAGAACAGCCACTGGCGCAATGAGACTATCATCGCCCACTATATAATACTAGCCTGGTGGGTGCTTAGCGTTGTCCGGGTGTTTGGAGATGTGTGTTGAGCAAAAAAAAAAAAATGTTGACGTGAAGGCGGAAAAGAAAGTGTAGGTGTGTGTAAGGGTGTTGGTTAAGCAAAAAAATAAATAAATAAATAAATAAAAGGAAAATCACGAGCGCAAAAAAAAAATATATATATAGTAGTAAGCAGGTCTCATGAAAATCCGCCGCCTCTGTCGAAAGTTTTAGGCAGACATACAAACATACATACATACTTACATTTAAACAGATTTTTGCCCTTTATATTATAGACTAGCCTGGGTGCCCGGCGTTGCCCGGGTGTTTGGGGGGGTGTGTTGAGCAAAAAAAAAAAAAAAAAAAAGTGATAGTAGGCAGGCAGCTTCGAACCCATTCCGCGAAGGAGGAAAAGAATGTGAAAAAAAAAAAAAAACGTGACGTCTTTGCCGTTGCGACCATCGCTAAACCGGAAGTGGCGAAGGTTTAAATTAAGACTAATAGCTGACAAGAGTCATGTTTATGTTTAAAACTTAATATTTAAAAAAAAAATTCAACATAATTAATTAAAAATCGGAACATTTTGAAATAATGGAATTTTAATCGTTTTAATCTTTTAAAAATTAATTAATGTTTACGAAGTTTCTTTTTCTTGGCAATTTAACTGATTATAGCATATATTAATTCGGAAAAACGCTATTTAAAAAAAACATAATAATATTAAGCTTATATTAATTTTTTAGTTGCAACTTCAAGGTAAATTTTTGTTCAATATGTGTATTTAAATTTTTTTTAAATAAATATTTTTTACTTATTTGAATTCTTATATAAATAGAAATTTCGTAGATTTAAATATATTTTGTTCGAATTTCGAAAAAAAAATAAATATGGGGGCGGGGGGGAAACACGCACTAAAAAATATTTTCCCTGGTATATTTTACGAAAACTGCATTTTATATGTAATTTCATTCAAAAATGGACAAGTATCGAAAATTTCACGAAAATCTGACAATTAGTTGATTTTTGCTAGATTTATTAAATACGGGTATGTTTTCACGTTCGGAATGGGAAGGTTATTTTAAAGCGCCAATTATGTAAACACGATTTTCGTCTCGCAATTTCATTATTTTCGTACGATGAAAATTTTTTTTTAATTATTACTAGTTTATTTTGCCCTTCTTCTTTTAAATGGTACAGACGTTATATTGATAATATTAATTTATAATAACGTTACATCGTGTTACATATAGGGTGGGGTAATTCTGTGGTGAATTTTGGCAGTCCCTACTAATCGTCTATTATCTTCTTGGCTATTTTTTGCTTAATGGAATCAGGGTTCAAAGGATTGCGATACCTCCGTTCAGGCTAAAGAGACAATGGATATCCATTGTAAGGGTAGCTGTGCGTGTAATTTTGAGACAAGGGTTGCGAATTCTCAACCACGCCGGAATCGGCAGTACTTGTCCAGTGACAAAAAGAAATGGTAAAAGACTGGAATCAATGCCGAGATAAGCGGAGAACACATATAGCACCTGAAATTCCTAAATGGTCATCCATTTTAGTATTGACCAGATTCAACGTTGCTTTGCTTTAAACAACCTAAGTTAAGCAAAAAAAAAAATTTAAAAAAAAAAAAAAAACATACCAAAATCCAAAGATTAAACAAAAGCACTCACACACTATGAATAGTCAACTCTCACATTTGTATAAAGAAAAAAAAAAAAAAATAGAAACATTTTAAAACTTAAAAGCTTCTGAAACGAAACTGTTTTACCTGGGATATGCTGTAGCAGTATGGTGCCGTAAGAGTATGGTAACATTTAATGCTACTAAGATTAAGCTCCTTTCCTTTAACAAATACAAAATAAAACTTCTCAAACACCGATTGCCACGACAAATAACACCCTACCTGAGAACCCATCTTTCAAACTCTTTATAAGCTACATAGATTGAAACAAATACATTGAGGGCGTTGCCAAGGCTACTGAAAAGAAGGCAGTCTCCTTCCACCGTACAAGAAAATTACTCCCACCAGAAAGCATCCAATATTTTTACAAAACCACAATTCGCCCATGCATTGAGTATTGTTGCCACATCTGGGCTGAAGCATCCGCTACTAGTCTTTCACTCTTAGTCAGGGTAAAAAGAGAGAAAAAAAGGGGGGGAATCTATTAGGTCCCACACTATCTGTCAAGCTCCAGCACCTGTTCCATCGCTGCAATGTCGCATCACTAGCCTGTTTTACAAGTAATTTAATGGAATGTGCTGTGATGAACTAGCAGCACTTGTGCCCCCCTCGAAGTATATACTCCCCACTAACCCAACAAGTAGCAAAATCCCACCTCTATAGTGTTGCGGCCCCTAAATGTTGGAAAGCCTTCTACTCTAATAGTTTTTTTTTTTCCTTCGGATTGCCAAACTTTGGAACCCCCTCCCTATTTCCTGCTTCCCGGACTCTTCTAACATGCAGAAGTTTAAATTTAATGTTAACAATTCCCTTCAGTTCCCTGCTAGACACGATCCAAAACGTCCAAGATGTAATATACCTTGTTTGAGGTTGGGGGGGGGGGGCGGAACTTCATTTCTTTCTGTTGAGCATCGATAGTAGAATAAATAAAGTATAGTATAGTTTCGGCTCCAGACAGATCTGTAACAAAACTTGTTGAATTATTATGATGCATAAACACATAAATGCTCTGAAAGTGCAATTCGAGTCTTCTTCACGTGTTCTTTTCATCATTGTTCCTCCTACTGTTTGTTTCTCGACAGTCACAGGGTTTTCTTTTTGTTTTGTTTTGTTTTTTTCATTTACTAACAACTGGCTTTACTTTATTTATTGAAATCTATATGTACTCTTATATAAAAGA